>NW_013669019.1:47308-67749 GCF_000517525.1 Limulus polyphemus
GGCTGATTAAGTCCATGGTTAATATATATCCTCCCTGTGTAAAATACAGTAAATCGTCCTTTAATGTATTTAATTCACTTTGAAATTTACTAATCTTTTCCATTTGTACTTCTTGTTTCCTTTCTTGTTCCAGTTGCCACTGGTGCTGGTTTTCTTGCCACTGCTGTAGTCTCTCTTCTTGTTCATTTTCTTTCTTCTTGTTCTTGTTTCTTTTCTCTTTCTTCTTGTTTCTTTTCTTTTTCCTACAACAACTGCTGTAATCTCTCTTCTTGTATATTTTGCTGTTCAAGCTGCCACTGTTGCATGTTTTCTTGCCACTGCTGTTGTCTCTCTTCTTGTTTATTTTCTTTCTCCTCCAACCACTGCTGTAGTCTCTTTTCTTGTTTATCTTCTCATTCTTCTTGTTTCTTTTGCTGTTCTTGTATTGCTGCCATCAAATCTGCTAAGCTGTTGTTTGATTCGCCACTTCTTGTTTTCATCTTCTTTTTTTTTCTGTGCCACTCTCTGACACCAATTTGTTGGGTATCTGCTAGTTTCATAATTTCCGGTAAAAATTCTTTCCGAGAAACTTCAGCGATACAAGTCTCTTCTTGATTAAAACTAGTTTGTTCTTTCTCGATACAAACTTTATAATACACTTAACTACTTCTATAACACACGCTATAAATCACAGTAATTCACACACTTTACCTTATGGTGCCTACTGTTCACTTGACTCAATTATCTATCTCTTTGATCTATCTACCTTTTTCACTGGCTTTCCTTGCCAGGCTTATATACTAAAAAAGAGGGCATCTAGCAAACAATCGGTTCCTTGATAATTCTAGAAACTCCAGCGCGCATGCTCCCAGCATGGTGTGACTTCCGCTGTCATAACACTACTAAGGTTACCTGTCCTTGTCACTAATTTTTAACTTCTGACTAAAGGCAAAGCAACTGGCTGGCAGCACCCGCTAACAATTTTATTTATTTTATTTTTTAATAAGAGTACAATTGTGCATTGCCATTTTTAGGCATTTTATTTACACATTCACGATAAAAAACGTCACTTCAAGTGACCCATATTGGTAATTACATAAAATTTATCACCTTCCAAAATCACACAAAATATCTAGAAAACAGGGTTAATAATTTATGCATTACCCTGATCAAAAATCTAGAGTTAAAACATGTTACCCAAGTTCTAAAACAAGATGGTTACAGCAGCTACTTTCAGGGATGTATCCAAAAGCACATGTAACCCAACAGTATACCCAAGGAACTAGTAAAAAAAGCTGCCTAGAACTCTTAGTTCAACTAGGATCCAAGTTGCATATCAACCATGTTCTTCATTATGAAAGAATATTGTCCACCTCAAAGACACCTCAGTTTTTCCCATACAATCAAACACCCTACAATTGTATTAATTAATCTTTCTCCCATCTCCTACCATTGTGATTTCTTAGCTAACTTTTTGTTTGGCATCCTAGCAAACCATTTTGAAAATTTAAATACATCAGGTCCACACCCTTTCCTTTGTCCATATAACAACATCCTCGAAAAAAAGACTTCAGATTAATAAGACAAGATTCCCCTTTGGTGAATCCATGTATGATATAAAGTTTTGCTAAATGATTTTGTTAAATTTCTTGTACCAGAATCCACAGAACTTTTCCAACTACAGAAGTAAGATTAATCATCTATTGTCTGTCTATGGTTCTCTATCTCTTTAATCTCTCAATGGCTCGACTTGCCCTAAGGATTGATATCTATATGATTCAGGTTAATTTATTATTTCTCAATTGTCATAATAATGCCCAGGGTCAAAATATTACTTATATCTTCTCTAAGTTGTTTTTTTCTGCAGACATAGACTTGCAGAAAAAGAAAATTAGGCTTAGGCATTCGTGTGTGCACGAGTCCAAAGCTGCACGTGCACATACGTAAGGGTATGGACATCTGCTATTGTGTTGCTCTTTAGGCATGAAAATAAAAAAATTTACATGGTACAAACTAGGCAATAAAACAATAAAATTAAAATAAAGTATATATGAAAATGTAAAAAGTTGAAATTCTGAAGTTCATATTTTTGAAGATATGGTAGCAAATAATACAATCAAAGAAGGAAAAAAGTATTGTTAATTTTATTTCATAATTTTCAAAATTTCTTTTCTTTGTATCATGATGATTTAACTAGAGTTAGTATTAGGATAGAGAAAATAACAGATAAAGTGTAAACTTTTACATCAAAAGCTTTTGATATTCATTTCGGACATTATATGAAAACTGTAAGATGCAAAGTATTTTTATTCTTAGCATAAATACCACTTTGCACTCAGATTGATTTAGTGAAATTATACAAGTATAGATGTTCCAGTTCAGCAAGAAAATTTGTATACTTTCTTTGCAATAGCAGCACCACATGACTGGTCGGTCATTCTCTCACAGCATTTGTTGGCTGTAGCATACAGACATCATCCAGTCAACCAGTGAAGGATGTTGAAGTCATTGAGCCTTTCAACTAGAATTGAACAATTTCAATGGTTTTCTGTATCGTGTTTATGCCAAAAATGTATAGAAACTAACTAAAAAAATATTTATATGTTGCTAAGGGTGATGGAAACTAAATGATGTGCCTGCATATGATTATACTTTCACTTTTAAGAAAAGTAGCCACTTTTACAATGATATTGTCTTAATCATCTCATCTTTTTCAAATAAAACATTTGCTCCAGCTGTTACAGATCTTGTTATTTGAATGCTGTTTAGATTTCATTAAAGGGGTAATTATAATGTTTTAGTTTTTCACAACAAACAGAATATTAGCTTCTTATGACTGTATAGATGAAAAGCAGAGACATTGACATATCTATGGAAATTTTTATTTTTATGACTTCATTCCAGAAAGGCCAGAAACTTACTTGTTAATTCTTTTAGGTTGTTTTCCACAGACATTTTATTGGAATCCTTAAATAATTTTTAATAAATTGATGGCTAGCTTCAAGCTAGTTTTTGAGTGAAAAGGTGATTATAAGTTGTGAAGTCACCAATAAACCATGTTTTGTTAGTTATGTAATTTTTACCCCATAGTCTAAATAAGCTGAAAATTATTCAATTTTGTTATTTTATTTATACAATTTCGAGTACTCAGTTCAATGCAGAGTGTAGGTGTTAGTTGACTTATCATGGAATGACCCTGACTTACTTGCAAGTACTTGTCTAACATTTTCAATTGTCTTTCTTTAGTAATTAGCCGAGCTGTCAAGCTTCACCCAGAGTCCCCAGGACCACGTAAGTTTTCTAGAACAATGAGTCGGACTTTGGAGACCCTTAATAGAGAATTTCAGTTAGATGATGCTATGGAGTTTGTGAAAGCTGGAATGGAGGTTGGTGAAATTATTTGCTGACTTTTGTATGATTATTATATATAACAAAATTTAGAACTTTATTCTAACATCAACAAATTTTGAGTATTTAATCAAAATAAAAAGAACCTATACCTGGAAAGTGGATGGGTTTGTTTTTCAGTGTATTTCCTTCAAGTAAGTAGTAAAACGTTTTACCATTGCTATGATTTTATGTAAAAATAAAAAAACCTGGGGAGTATTATTGATATTTGAATAGTATAATTTTGTGTATCAGTTAAAAAAATACTTCATTTACTTTGAGTGTTTTCTTGGATCTTTTTTTAATTTGTTGGCATATTACTAGTGTGCTGGGTTTTACTTCATTCTGAACTTGTTATATTTAAAATTGTTAATCACCATTGATAATTTTTAGTTTTGGCATACTATTTAAAAGAAGAGTTAGGTCGAAAAGTTAAAAAAGTTATTACAATTAAAAATTGTTCTGAGTACAAAAATTATAATTTTGTTCATTAAACTTTTTTTATTAATGAGTAATGATTATTTCAGATAGTCAACTAAATATGATGACATGCATCATTATATTATTGTGATAACAGGTGATTTATGCAGCTGTATTAGATCTATAATTAATAATAGTGTATTGATTAGATGTACTTGTGCAGGTTCCCTGAAAGTGTTCTGTTTCAAGATTAAATATAACCAAAATTAAGAGTAACAAATATTTTCGTTTCTTGCTTTTGAAGTTCATATGTCATGATGGAGTTGTAGCCTACAGAGTGCATAGTTCTTCTTGTGATTCGTGGTATGTTCACATTTTACTGATGTCACGACAGTACAAATTGCAGTGTTAAACTTTCCTTATGTGATGTCATTTTAGTGTATACTTACTGACTGACAGAAAACACATTACTGTATAGTGGTGCAAGTGGTTAAAACAAGTGACCTCTCCAGGTGGCCTTAAGCCCTCTTTCAGGTAAATTATTAGGTCATGTGAAGAGATTGATTGATTTAGGACCTCCAAGTGACATCACTAAGAAGAACCGTAACAGAAATGTTTTAGATGATATATTTGGGGTGTGCAATTTTTGAAAAACTTCTTTTTAAAGAGACAAAATCCTAGAAAAATCTACTTCTTTCTCTTAAAAATCTACTTGCCCTTTCACCATCCCACAAAATACACAACATAAATCAAATATAACTAGGATTTTGTTTTTATTAAACAATGAACAGTAGTCAAAATTGTTGTGCTCATCCAGTCTGTATTAGAGATGGAACGTAAAAAATAGTAACATGGTAAACAATGAAAATAATCGCACAGTCAAATAAGTCCAAACATTTTTTGTAGAGCTCTAAAAATATTATTTTAACCAAAAGGTCTCCATCAGAAGACAATAAATACAATCAGTTAGTGATTAATGATAATTTATGTTTCATAAAGGCAAATAAACAAAACGTAATTCAGTTCAAACATACTTGCCAAAACTGAGCACTTCTAATTTATTCACACACAATGTCATCATAATTCTTGGTTTATATATATAGACACACACACACACTTATAAGTTGCATATGACACTAGTTATTTAGAAAATTAATTATGATACAGTTACCTCATTTCACAGTTACAGCTATTCTCAATTTGACTGCTCTCTAATGTGCAAGTTTTCACTCGCCACTAGCCTTGAATTCCAACTTTAATTTCAAGTGTATACCACATGGTTCAGCTGCATTTAAGCAGCCAAATTAGAATGTGACAACCAATAAGAGTGTGACACACCCTCCTATTGCAGCTGACTCCCTCTATACAGTTGAACCCAATCTTCACTTCTCAATTTGGCACAACGGTGTTAAGACCTAGTGCCTGATTTCAGATGTTTTTTTATTGTGTTGGGAAAATATTCAGTTACTGATTCTTGCATTTCAAAGTATTGTTTATAATCTACTTTCAAGTTGGATTTATTTATTTGATTGTTAGTTCTGTTTCTCACTCAATTACCAGTAGTTAATCAGTCAGTAATTTTGAATTCACAGTTCATTATTATGACTACAATGGTTACAGAAAGTACTGGCATTCAACAGCCCATGACAATGGCTGCAGGTGCGCTATTATTGGTGGAGCAAGTTTCAGCCATTGTTTGTCGGGAGATGTCTTCTTTCATTCAGACTGAAGGATCTCCCGATCTATAAGCAGTTTGCCATTACCTGAGGACTGGATAATGCAGACTTCAACAGCTCCCCCCCCCCCCATTCCTTTCCTGTGCAGGCACGTTCTTAGCCTGTTGAAGCAACTAGACCTCAGTCACCATTTTTAGACCTGATATCACAGGTATGTTTTGTCTTTCTTACCTATGTCATTTGATTCCTTCCCTTCCTTATTAACTGCTGCACCTAGTTCTGAGTTTTGAATTTCCCACATCGCCTGATATTGGGGTCCATGCCGAACATTTTGTAGATTAATAACATGTAGGGGTTAATACTCTGCAGCTTCCACATACTGCAGAGGCTCATGTACTTGCAGATTGTCATTCAGCAAATCCATTCACAATGTACAACAGTTGGATACACTTCTCACCCTTTGGGGTTCAGACCCCTATACTTCAGTGGGGTTTTATCATTCTCCTGAGGGTTTTCCTGTGGAAGCTCATACCCTCCTACTCACCAACTTGTCCAGATTGTCTTGATCTACCCTTTCCCTCAACACTTGGCTCCTGTGTTGCTGGGATCTCTTGGGTCAAAATTCTTTGTTGACACATGTGTGTCTCCTCCAGATGTCATCCCTTTTCTGAGATCTATGCCCTGACTTCCTTGCAAGATTTTTAATCAGCTCCTTTTCTGAGATCTATGATCTTTGGTGGACTTCTAGACACCTTGGAGTCTCATGATGAACCCCCTAGGTTGCACACTTCCCTATCTTCCCATACATCCCATTATCCCAACCTCCTCCTCTTTCAGTTCACTTTCCCATCCTTCTCCTTTCCTTCACTGGTTCCTTTGTTTGGCTTGTCAACTGAATAGGCCAAAGTGGACTTTTGATCAGAAGAAGAGAACTATATATAGTGTTTATGATATGCCTATAACTTCCATAGTGTAAAGAATTTGATGTACATATTTTTAACTTGTTCTGAATATATATATATTACTTTGAAAACAAGTGGAGTGTGTGCTGTTCATTTATCATTGAATTTATTGCTAACAAGTCACAGACACCTACTGTAGAAGAATCCTAAACTCAACAACAACACAATATATATATTTATACTATTAAGAAATATAAGTAAAAGCCTTTAATTGATAATTAGTGAACATAACATCTGACACAGTTAAAGTCCTTCCATCAATAGTGCCATCAAACAGGTTTCTCCTAGGCTTCTAAGGTTTTTCCCAACTTTTTTTATCCCAAGAAGACCAAAGTTTAGTGTCGTGTGATCAATTTCTCCCATCTGAATTGCTTCCTAGACATGCCTCATTTCCCCATGGAATCCTTACTGTCTCTCAGATTGGCCTCTCTGGATGACAAGATTTGACATGTCTGATGATTATCTTCACATCCCAGTTGCTCGGGCTTCAAGTCATATTCTACATTTTGTCCATGAGGATCACGTTTATCAAGTCCAAGATCTTCCTTTCAGGCTGGCATTGGCACATTAAGCGTTTTGTTGGGAGGTCCGGTCATTTGCCCAATTCCTACGTTTTAATGGGCTCAATTTCCATCCTCATATGGAGGACTAGCTTCTTTTGGCTCCATCCTTCACTGAGTCTTCCTCACACACCCAACGTCTCAGAGAAGTTGCTTGGGTGGGTTGGTTTATCACGGTGGAGAAGTCTGTTATCCACCACACTCAATATCTTGTTCATCTGGGTGGTGTTTTTTTTTTTCCATTTGCATCTCAGTTGAGCCCAGCCTTCTTTTCTTCCTCTGCAATCCACTGAGTTTTTTGTTCAGAGGGCACTATTAGCACTTTTTCTCCCTGCGTGAAAGGTTCTTTCTCTTTTGGGGACTTGAGCATCATTGGAGGCTCTTTTCCCTCTTGGCTGTGCGCACATGTTCCTTGCAATGGGTACTACACAATCAAGGGCATCTCATCATGGACCTTCTCGATTTACAGATATCTCTTTCTTCTTCCCTTCAGTTCAACTTCATTCTGGTGGTTAGACAGGGACAACATGAAAGTGGGGTACATATTTCTCCTCACCATCTGGACAACCACATCTTCACAGATGCCTTGTTGTCAGGATGGGGTGCGTGTTGCTACACAGGAGATTTCAGACCATTGGTTTCAGGAGAAGTTAGGTCTTTATATCAACCTTTTGGTACTCCTTACTGTTTGTTGGGCAATGGTTAATTTTCTGTCATCTCTGCTGGGCATGACAGTTATGATTCATTCTGTCAACTCGATGGTTTTCTCTTATTTCCTCAGTCACAGGGGCACTCAATCCCAGTTCTTATGTTTCTGCACTATAGATTTCCTCTTCTGGGTTCACAGCCATTGAATTAATTTGCTGGCTTGTCACATACCAGGTGCTCTCAATCTTGTCATGAATCATCTGTCCCATCTTCAAAAGATTCTACCCACAAAGTGGTCTCTGGACCCTAGGTATTCAGATGGCTTTGTTCTCAGTTGGACACTCTCCAACTGGGTGCATTTGCCTCTCAATTGAATGCCAAGCTTACTCTCTTTTTTGGTCCCTAATTTCACATCCTTTAACTTTGGCCGTGGATGAGTTCAGCCAGGATTGGAAGGTTCTTTCCTTTATGCATACCCTAGCATCTTTCTTCTACCCTTAGTAATTTCTCTTATCCAATTCATACTATGTCCTCCTTGTGGCTCCTTTCTGGTTGGGGTTTGTGAGGGGTTTGGAACTATCCACATATGTAGCATTGTAGTTGTCTCACACTGTCCATTTCTCAGCCATATCTGTGTATCAATGTAAGTGGAGAATATCTGACATGAATTCTCCTCTTCCTCTCCTTCCCTTCCTTAAATAGCTGTTTTTACATGGTTGTTTGACACGGGTCTGTCCTTTTCAACCATAGTGGGCTATAAGATGGCCTTATCATCTCCCTTTCATCTTGCTATGTATTTTCCTTTTCAGTTATTTCCCTTCCTTCCATATTCCATAATTACTCACACTCTGATCCAGAGCATCTCCTGTGTCTAGTCTGTGCTTTATGGTGTTACATGTCATGCACAGCACCCTTCTGTGGCTCTCACTGCAGTATTCTTATCCCCTGGAATTTGTACATTTCTCGTTATTTTTCTCTTATCACCCTTTCTGGTTGGTTTTGTCAGGTTATCTGTATTGCATATTCCTCCCTTTCTCTTGAATCTTGCCAATTGTTCTGTGTATCGTCCCACCTGATTCATCACCTCCTAGTGTCCTTGGCTGTTCATTTTCATTATTCTTTGGAAGAGATTATCCAGGCCGGCATGTGGACCACTCCCTAAATCTTGGTGTCATGCTACTTGTACCATCTGGTGGTTCCCTGCTCAGCTGGATATCATCTTCCCCCTGTAGCCATTCTCCATATGGCAGTATAACTGTGAGTGGATATGTTATTTTTGTTTCTTTTTTTTTTTTCTCAGAAGCCTACTTAACATGTTATGGACCCCACTCTGTGGTGAGTGGTACCTGTCCAGGTATACTGATATTCAAAATCCACACCATGAGACCTATAAGGTCTATCACACTCACTGTTCAGATGGGGGTGTTCCACAACACCACTTGCAGGTTTATCCTCATGGTATTTTGCATCGTAAATATGTTTGTAATGGACCATACACTCATGCACTGACATGAGTAAAACAGAAAGAGATTGCTGCCCATTTCTAACATTCCTTAGATTGCTAGAATCAGGAACAGTCTGCTTTTCATAATAGGGTTTAATGTTCACCCATTGCACTTTCTCCGGTGATGCATTACCTCTGGACTCTCCAACATGTTTCTTCCCTCCTTCTTCCAGTGGAATACAGGAATCCTTACCATTTCCCAGCTCCTAACCACTGGGGTGGTGGATCATGGAGAAACCCTCCTGAATGTGCACAGTTCCACTCAGTCGAGAGTGGGGCATTGGTATTCTTCCCGAGTAGAAGCCATGACTATCCTCATGCTTTGGGCCTGATGTTTTATTTTAGATGCTGCAAGTTTGGACAGGATTTTTCGGTCTATTTTTCAGTTTATCCCTCCGGCTGGAAACCCTCCCTCCTACTGCCTGGATGTTGGTCCCTGGGCAGCTGGGTTTGGTTGAAACTGGACCAGCCAGCATAAGTCTTCACATGTGAGTGGACTGAAAACTTCTTCCTATGGCAGACTGGATGTTACTACCCTAATGCTGATTGGTTTTGGACTGGAATTGACCCCCTGTGTTACTTTTCCACCTTCCTGATGTCATCTGTATATACATTCCCAGGGTTTACTGTTCCAGGTTGTGTTGGATTTGCACACATGTTGGTTTGGGTTCTTGGAAGAGAGGATCCTCTTCCCTTCTGCTTCCTACACCCTCCTTCTGCCAGAGGCTGGTCAAGTTTCTTCCAGTACCAATGGGCTGGAGTTGACCTCCTGATTATGGTCCGACAAGCCATAGCCACTACACACATTCCTCCTCTATTTGGATTTGGGATGAATCACTTGTTCTGCCTCTTATATGTATGTAAATATTAGTGCCCCCCCCCCATGCTGAATGATGTGTATTTATAAAGATCAACTTTTGCTTATGACACTGGGGTTGGCCAATAACATTGTAGAATGTGCTGGTATTTCTGTGGATGCCTATAAATAGCGAGGTTGAAGTGTAGACAGGGTTTTTTTTTCTTTGTTCTGAAAAGCTACATTCGTACTTGGGTAATATTACTATACCATGGGCATTTGTGACAACTGTTAACTTTTTGGCTGGTTATTTGGTATTGGATAGTAATAAAGAATCTCAAGAACTACAGAAGAAGACAAAAAGGACCAAGGACAAATTCCATTAACAGGAAAATTTAAAGGATCATGGAAAGGAGTCACTATAACATTCAATCAGGGACTAGCACCATTAAACTCCAGCAAAGGTTCAAAATCCAGTGTCTTGTAAAGTAAGTGTAATTTTGTTCATTGTTTTATCCATTAAACTTTATTCCAAAGTAACATAACTTTGCCTTTCATTTGTTGCCTGTGTCGTTGCATTCGTTGGACAATTCCATATGTAACATGCCCTTTGATTGCGACACAACACCAGTTGGCTCCTCTTGAGCAAAAAGTATACCTGGTTTAGATGTTGTGTGTTTTCTCATAGATGTGGCACACTCCATGGGTGCTCTTCAGATGCTTTTGAAGGGTGCTTATTAAGGTAATTTTACACTGGCCCCCTTCACATGCTCAATGTGGGATTCTAGCTGTAATTGTGAGAGGAGGTAAATAATTGTATCAAAAGTTGATATTTTCCCACACTGAAAATATATTTCATACATTCTCTCACACTTCACACCCATCCTCCCCACTTCCAGTGTTGTTTTTCGTGTGTAATCTCAAAGTGAAGGTTGGGTTCAATTGCATAGAGGGAGTCAGCTGTAGTAGGAGAGTATGTTGCACTCCTATTGGTGGAGGATTGTCGCATGCTAATTTACATGCTTAAACACAGCTGAACCATGTGATATAATGTGGAATTTGGTGGGAGTCCAAGGCGAACACTTGCATATTAGAGGGCAGTCAAATCGAGAATAGCTATAACTGTGAAAGGATGTAGGTATCTATTGGAACTATATTTCCTGTGTAGGAAAGTATTAACTTTGGCAGAGTGCTGTTTATTTCGACTTAATATCTGTTTTTGTTTCCATTTTGCTTATGCAATTTTACATACTGAAAAATATTTAGACTCCCACATTTTCAATATGTGCCTGTTTCTTTACACATTTATTTACTGTACAGCCAGTACATGTAATATATATGTTACCTTCTAAGTTAATTAGGTGGAGGATTTAGTTCAAAAAGTGATGTGATGAAGTATTTTGTTATGTTTCATAGTTACACTATATTCAGAGGTTGCATTAACAAAAAATTCTGCATTATATATGCAGGAAATTTCAATAAAATGCAAAATAAAATAACAGCAATGCATTTGTAAAACACAAATGTAACAATATCTACTGGTTCAAATTACAAAGTAGTTTTCATATTGTGCAACATGAAAAACATCCCACTACTCCAAACATCATCTTAAAAATAAAAAAAAGGCCTGGATGCATATTTCCAAAAACCATAGGAGTTTTTATCATAAAGCAAATTAACCTTTTATTAGGCCACAACACAACCCCCATCCCCATTGGAGGATTTAAACAGCATTGTCACCACAGGAAAGCTGATGTTATCTGATTAGACCAAGTTTTCTTGTAACTTATTCCCTATTAGGTTTTAAACTTTCTATTTTAAAGCCATAATAATTAAAAATTATATCACAGAATATACTAACGTTATTTTAACTTATTTAGGTTACTTTAGGACTATATGGGTCAACATTTATTAATCCAAACCACTATATTAGTATAGGGGAATTTCTCTTCTTTCCTGTAAAAAAATAAGGAAAGTTTGATTTTGGTGTTAAACAGATATCTTGACATGTATCATACTATTATTGTAAAAATAAAACATTACAGCAGTTAGCTTATAGAAATTAAACAGTTTTATACTACCTGAACAGACAGTCTAGTTTTATTCTTGCTCGTTACATAAAGTTATAATTATCAAGTTGTATTTTATAAAATTAACTGATGCTGTTCTAATGTATATGTGCAAGTGCTTGGCAATAGGCACTTTAGGTGATACATTGCAGTTTGGATGTTAACGTAATTAATTCAAAATAATATTAAATCAGAAATTAATTAGTTTGATGCAATATATAAAAGATGTAACCAAATGGTTGAAAATATAGTGTTTTTTAAAAGCATGTGTTTAAAAATGCAATTTTGTAAAGGTAGCACAGCCTCTGATAATATATTTCCATTCACAAGTTGATTTTACATAGTATGCTTATGTAGTATATATATTTCAAGTGCATCACTCCTGTTTTAGTCTTATAATGACAATAACATAGTAATTTAAAAGTTGTATTAAGAAATAATAAAGTAAAAAAGTGTTTGTCTGACAGATAAAGTATAATGGTAAAACTTTAAATTCGATGATGAGGAACCCACTTTGAGACTAATAATGTTTGGAAACGGCTTAAATGGATAATGAAGAAAAACTTTAATATAAGTTTAACATAACAGCAAATGTACAACGTTTCGACAAAGTTTTCTCATCATCACCTGATGATGACGAAACCTTATCAAAACATTGTTCATTTGCTGTTATATTAACTTTGTATTAAAGTTTTTTTCATTACCCATTCAAGTCGTCTCCATTATTAATGGTAAAACTTGTCCTAAGCTTCAGGCAATATGAATTGACCACCCCTATATATTAGCTGGAGCTGGGCAATTAGTGGAATTTTCTAATCAATTGTCTGACTCATTAACTGATTATTCTCACATGAGACTTAGATAGTTAAAATAATCAGAAGTAGTAATAATTGGAAATATTATTTTAATCAATTGATTATTTTTATGAGTCATGACACTAATCAATTATCTGGATTAACATTGAATTAACTGAGTATAATAATTAGAAATCATAATAACAGTATTTCGATTAGTTGGGTTGTTGGAATGATCAAAAATAGTAATGATCAGAAACACTAGTTTAAATTAATTGATTACTTTACCTGACACTAATTGATCTAATCAATGCTCATAGGTATTGAGTTAATTTCCCAGCTCTAATATTAGCTTTACTGAGTTATCCAGAAAAACAAAGTCAAAGAATTGGCATATAATCAGTATATGAGTAACATGACATATATTATCATATAACTACACCCTTATTTCATTACACAGATATCATTTCTATTAATAATAACTTGCAAGTTTTGTATATCATTTTGTACAATTATCTTGTGATCTAGTATTGCTTCTGTAGGCATTACCATGTAGGTTTCAATCTACTGGTGCCTAAGCTTGATGTATAAGATGAGTGTTCATGAATTGCATTTTGTAACTTGTCTTTTTGTGTGAATCAACAGTTCCCATTATTACTTATGTCTTTATTGAGCTAGTCGAGGCTATTTATTGTAGATTACCTAATTGCCATATTACACTTATAGAACAAGGCCGTCACAATACATGTACATTTACCCAAAAAACAAAAAGACACATGATATTTTATTACTTACTTGAAACTGGTAAACTTTGGAAAGTTTGAAGATGGTGATGCAAAATTCCAAACTGACATGTTGTTAATCTTCCACTTTTCAAGGTTAAAACAAAGATTACTTAGTGTGTTCTTATCATTTTATTGTGTGTTTTTCCCTGTGGTAGTGGTCTAAATGGGGATATGTATGTGCCCTTGACACTAAAAGAGTTAAAATGGTCAATCATTGTGTCAAAAGCAACAAAATAAATATGTGTTTATTTGTGTTATTCTTATACCTATTTTAAATCAATTTGTCATTTTATTCTGGTTTTTTGCATTTACAACTCTCATATAGTTTCTGTATGCACAGCAGAGTTAGAGTTACCCAAGTTGATTTAAATAATAATTCAATACAGTCTTAAATTTAAAAAAGTAGATAGCATTTTCTTTTATTTTAATGTTTTATCAAAATGTGTACCTGTATTTATAAGAGCTGAAGAAACAAAAATTTAATTATATTGTAATTGCAGGCCATAATTGAGGATGAAGTAACACAAAGATTTTCTGCTGAAGGTGAGAAAGTAATGAATAATTTAACTGAAAACTAAACTAAAGTATGGTATCAGAGATCAGAATTAAATGAAGATACAGGTAAAACAATGTACCAAATGAGAGAGTGCCAAAATTGTTGTTGTAATGATAGACATGAGCTCCAAAGGTTGTTTTGTGTATTGGGATTTTGTGATTGATTTTTTTGCCCTGGGATGTTTGCTACATTGTGTTTATTGATAATATAACTTTTGTGATACTTTCTAAATAATTTGCTGTTTTAGTTGTATTACCTTCCACAGTACACCAAGAATGCTTCAACACATCTTTTTGATTTTTGGTTACAAGCTTATAAAAGAAGTTGTGCACAAAAGTTTGTTACCCAGTGTAAGTTAGTGGAGAGAACAGTAAACCATGTCTTTATGATCACAATTTTATACTGATACCATTGTATAAATAATATGTTTTTTTTTGTTTTTTTGTGTGTGTGTAAAGAGATTTCACCTATATCTTGAATAATATTGTTCTGTAGCCTTTTTGAAGTAGTATATTTGAATTATTTTAAATACTAATTTTTTAATTTCACAAATTGTTATTTACTAGAAAAAGTAACTATATTTTTTAAGAATAAGGATTTTTACTTGATCTCTACTTTCTTGTTTAAATAAGAAATGTTTTTTTTGTATGTTGTTATCACATCAAAAAATGGATATATTTTGCAAGCTCATAAAATTGGTTTACATATGCCTTTCTTGTTTTAAGAGCTTCCATCATGGAACTTACTGACGAGAACAAACAAGAACTACATGTACATAAAGTAAGTGTGCATCTGTTTTTTGTTTCTTACCAAAAACTAAATACAGCATTTTAAACATGCTCTACTATAGTCTTATACAGGGAGGCAATAAACTTTAGTACTCTATTTCAAAATTTCTTTAATTAGGTCCCAAAATCTTTCTGTGTTTACAGCTTTTCTTGCATGAACAATAAGTTATTTTCAAATTTCCCTTTCCTAAATGCACCACTTTTCATAATCCAAACACATTTTTTGTAGTAGTTTTCTTTTGATTTAGAATTTCTTTCTCAATTAAAGAGAGATCCCCAAAAATGTCTATTTGTATAAATATTTAACAACAAAAAATGGATAAAGATTATAATATGAATTATAATAATTTAAAAACAAACTATTGCCTAGTGTTCACCAAGCCATTTTAAGCACAATCTAATGGCTGAAGTGAAAATACTAAGGACAGTATAATATCAAGAATGTTTTCATTAGCTTGAAGTTAACAACAAAATCTTTTCTTATAAGTAATTGTTTTTGTTTTTTCTGACTCGTTACCTTTTAAGTAACATTTATTTTTTGAAAACTTTTAATGATATATCCTTGTAATTCTAAACAAATTTATATGTGAGTTGTATGATCTTTCACTTGAATTTTGTAGTGTAGTTTAATACATAGTCAAATTTGTTATAGTAGCTAATGTGATGATTTAAATACAGCTACTGTTTGTATTTAAACATCTTGTAAAACCCCAGATTTAAGTATTTATACTGTATGAACTCTGAATAAAGATCATATTTAAGTAATTGTTTTTCATGTGTCATGAGATATCAAGAAATGATATTGTTTAACTGAAAATATATACTTTTATTTCTTGTAACAGTTTGAAAGTGACAGTGATGTGGGGACTTGGGTTTTGCTTGAGATACTTAATTCTCCTACCAGGGAGGTAGGAACACATGTTTGAATTGTTTGCTTTAGTGACAGTAGAAGAAAACTTTAATTATTGTAGGAGTACTTTATGCAAATTCATAAATAATAGTAATACACCAAGGTAATAATATGTAAATGATTAAAGAATTAACATACTATAAAAAACCTGACTAGTAATGATGGGCCCAGCTTGGCCTATCAAACCTAGTTGGTTTCTATCTTTTGTTAATTCCTTAGCTCTGTCCATGTGAAGTTGTTCATTTTGACCCTCTTTGGAAGTGTGAAAATATGTGAACTATAAATATTATATTACTAAGTGTATCTTCAAGAAGTTTGGCAAGCTTTTTATGATAATTTATTTCTATTATAGGTTTTTCTGTGAATTGATTGAACCATTATTGAGTCAGTCTGAGTCAAAGTTGATTTTAATACTAAGAATAAAAGTACTTCTTTTCATCTTTAAGTTGTTTTCTTTCAGTTGTATAAAACTCTAGAACCTCCTAAATGAATATCAAATGATTTTTGGAGAAACTTTGTTTTATCTCTTTTTACTTTACCCTAACACTAACTGTATCAAGATCACCAATATAAAGTGAAATAAGAAGTTGAAAATGTGAAATATACTCAATATTATACTAGAATGACTGCAGATTGTAACAGATGATTACAATTATTTATTCTTACAGCTTCAGCGTCTAACATTTTCATGTCTGCTTTATTTTCATTTTATAGTTTTATTACTGTACTTTGGACCATCTCTGTGCATGAAAAGCAATAAATTACAGCATAATATTTTTTGGTACAGCTGAAGGTAAACAAGTAATCAGGTTACAGTTATTTGCTTACCATGAGAGCTTTTCTGGTTTCCTCATCAAATTACATTTTATTTAGGTATTGTTACATAACTTAAGAAGTTTTTATTTTTATATTTTAGTTGCTTTTATTAAAAACATATAACAATGAATAAAAAATATATAGAAAAACAAGACATTTAACACTTACTTTAGAGTGTAGTCTGTTTACACTGGGATGCTGGATTTTTTTCTCACTGTGTTCGATGTCCAAAAAATAATTCATATAGCTTTCAGATATGTGATTTAGAACAGAAGAACATATTAGACACTGAAAAAAATGTTTCAAAACTACTATAATTTTTCTGGCTTTCTAAGTTATGAAAAATTTAATTGCTGCTTGGAACAACAATTACTCCACACATATCAACCTTTTCTTGCAAGTTACTGTCTTTGAGTGCCAAAATTAAACAAGCTTAAGATTCCTGTACATTACAGTATGTCCATCAGACAAGTAGGCATCAGTGAATAATTTTTTTGAAATGCACCAAAAGATGGGTAAGGCTTTTCTGGTGGGTTTCATAAATGTATTAAAATCCTGGTTGAACTTTTATATCTTAGCTTGTCATTATTTATAGTTTGTGTTTTTAATTGGTTAGACACTAGAGAAGCTATATTATCAAAGATATAAAATTGAAAAGGGAGAATTGAGAGTGCACTTGGTTACATCACACAGAAAGTGAAATATGATAAATTTTATCTTAATATTTTCTTTTGAAATTAAGAAACTGAAACTTAGATAATGTTAAAATTTGAATTATAAACTACATTTTGATGCCAAGCGTATTAACAGACATTGATAATAAAGTTTAATTAAATTTTGAATGTAACTCTATAAAAGGTTGTGATGTGCATGTTGATCCACACAGAAAAGTTAATCAGTTAGTTTTTCAATAGCACTTTTTTTATAAACCTAGTATTTTTCTGAAATAATACTTTTTAACTTTATGGAAAATGTTTTCATGATATTGTAAAAAGTTCTGTAGATAATCTATTTAATCGCCATAAACTTAAGTTTCTCTGTGTATGAGTTATGTTTATGAAATTGATGTGTAAAGTTAAAATATACAATCTTGAGCTTGTTTTAAAAAATATATATTTTAAAATTAAATTCCGCGTATGTCATGAATATGAATTCTCTGTTTTTGTCTTTTTAGAGATTTAGAGATTTAGCTGAGTACAATTGTTAAACCACTAGTTGATCTTGTCATATGATATCATTAAAGTCAGATAGAAATTTTTATCAATGCTTTCTATGCATATTTCAAGAACTGTCAACATGAAATGATTTTATAAGTTGCTTAGTGTTGAAATGCTTCAGTAGTGGTAATACTATCAAAAGACATCTTGACACAGAAGTAACAATAATAAAAAATTAAAGTAAAATTTAGCTTTTAACTTTATTTGTTGCAAAGTTCATTCGCCATCAGAAGTTACATTGATGTATAATGACTATATTTTTTCTTAGGCTTATCCTGTTTTTTATGGGTGTTGGGCTGCTTACTGTGTTCACTGCAGCAATTGGATGTGTTCCAGGTGGAAAGTAAGCTTTCCTAATATTTAGAAAACCATTTTGGGTTTCTCAGACCTGAATGTGTAGATAAACCTTTATTAACAGTGACTCATATGTAAATATATCCTAATTTTTTCAGTGGTGACTGTTAGTAAAATTGCTTTTTATGAACCATAGAATATTTGTGCAAAAATGTGTTTATTTATATGCTTTTCCTGTGAAATTATTTTTAAAATATTTAATGACAAAATGGGTTGACATTTTTTTTTTAATTTTGTTGAAAATTCTTATTTGCATGAAAAACATTACTTCACATTTTTTCATAATATTAAACAAGTTTCCTGCTTTTCTTTTAATACATTTAGTTATGATGTTTTCTCATTGAAATTTAATTGTTTCTATCTGTTTGTTTTAACGAGTTAAATAATTACTGGTTTCTTTTGTTGCTCCTAAATGGCTGGGTATGAAGTGACAGGTAAGATGTGTTTTGTATTTCTTGATAATTTTAAGTGTGCCAGAAAAGGGATATTTTGAAAATCATTAGATGAAATTGGATTGTCACAAAATGTAGATTTGCAATGAGCATAAGTTAAGAATAAAGGAGACTATTCTCATGAAGAATCTAAAGCCTTCCTTCAGCAAAATGAAAAATAACTGACATTTTGTTCTGTTTTGTAGTAAGATTATGTTCAGTGAGGTGATATATGTTTTAGTATTAGAGACTGTACAAGTAAGGTGCTACATAGATTTAAAAACACTACTTTGTCTTTTAGGCTAAAACGGTGGATGTATTGGCATATAAGTTTGATGTGCTTCCGTATTTTGTCTCAAGCCATTTCAGCAGTTGTCAAGTACCACAACAGGTCAGAAATTTGCAGTTATATCCTAGTTTCCCTCTTTTTCAATAATTATAACTATAATCAAAGAATGAGTGGCATGTGTTATTTTATTTGAACTACCACATATTTGCAATCTATTTTTTTCTTTTTTAGTGAAAACAGAGCGAAAGGAGGTGGAATCTGTGTGGCCAATCACACTTCACCTATTGACGTTGTTATGCTTGCTAGTAACAATTGTTATGCCTTGGTAAGATGCTTTGGTCACTTCTTCACTTAGTAGAGGTCATTTCATAAGTCAGTTTGGTGGAAGTTTCATTTTTTAGGTAAATTAGGTGGATTTTTCAATTAGTTAAGATCAGTTTGGTTGTCTGTTCAGTTTGAAAAAGTTTCTTTATGAGTCACCTTGCTAGTTTCTGTAGTAAATAAGATTATTTTGTTGGTCATTTTTATTAATTTTTCATTTAAAAACAGTTTCCTTTCACAGGACAGGTAGGTGGTGTTTTCAATACAGGTAATGTATTAATTCAGTTTTATTACTTTTTTTATTTTGATAAGGATTTTTTCTGCTATAGACCCATTTTTTTACTGTTCATGAGTAATCTTAGTAACATATTCTAGGTTGGACAACGACAGGGAGGGTTCTTAGGATTCTTGCAGAGAGCTTTAGGACGAGCAACTGCACACATTTGGTTTGAACGATTTGAAACCAAGGACAGAACTCTTGTAACTCAAAGGTAATCATTTGTTCTGTAATATTGTAGCATTACTTAGCTCTGTATATGAACTCTGTCATTTAGACCAACCATGAAACTATAAATACTATAACCCTGAATGTACTAAGTGTGTTTTCATGAAATTTGGCAAGCTTTTAGTGAAAATTACAAGTCTTTTGTACACAAAGTATCAGATATTTTAATAAGATCTGTTTACTGAAGATTTGTCTGTGAATTTATGAAGTCTTTACTGAGTCATTCTGTGTGAAAGGTGGTTTTAATGCTGAGAATAAAAATACTTTTTTTCATCTTATAGTGTTCATATTTCATTTGCTTAACCTCTAGATTTTTTTCATTAGAACTTTGTACCTTATCTCTTATCTTCTCTACCCTAACACTAACTGTAGCAAATACATCAGTGTACAGTAAAATGAAAGATTGCAAAATATGAATTAGAATAATCAAGAATGCCTACTTTTTTTACAGAATGACTGGAAATTGTAATAGATAGTTATTATTATTTATTGGAACTACTTGAGAGTTCTAACCTTTTCACATCTGCTTTCAAACTGCTGTATCAAACTGCTTATGTTACATGCTCTCATCGAAGAGTGATAATCAGAAATGCTTTATTTAATTGTTTCATTGAAATTTTATCTAACCTAACTAGTTTTGGTTTCTAGGTTTTAATTAATTTTGTTAAACATAT
>NW_013669019.1:67781-72570 GCF_000517525.1 Limulus polyphemus
TATATATATATATATATATAAAACAAGAAATTTACCATGTACTTTTAACCATAGGCTAATTTGTATTCAAGAATGTATTTCAAAAAGACTACTTTTCCCCACTACTCTGATTGTCCACAAAATAATTCATGTTGCTTACAAATTTCAGAACACAAAAGGTATATGAGGCACTAGAATAGAATGTCCCAAAACTGCTACATCTTAATTGGCTTTCCAGTAAATTTATAAATGGGTTAAAAAATTCTGTTAGTTACTCAATGCATTGATTTCATTCAAAACATAACACTATTTGCTTGTAAACTGCTGTCTCTGCTGCTAAAATATAAGGCAAATAAAAGTAAGAGGTTGGTACATTGAATTTTGTTTTGTGAAATGATGCTACCTCCTCTCACCCATAGCTGTCTCAACCTTTATTTGCCTTCTAAGTATTGCTGAAATTTTGAACAGTGCATCAGTCTTTTATACCCCTATGTTTTTTGCATCATTGCAGTAACATGTGCTGCTCATGTGACTACCTTACACCAATCCTATTGCATCATCTATACTAGCACAATCCTCACTTTCTCAATTGGCACTACAGTGTTTAGAAATGTGTTTAATATGTTCTTCAAGTAAATCCTGCTCGTTCATGCGTGGTTCCTTGCTGGTTTCAATTTACAGTTTCAACTACTGGTAATTTCATCATTTCATTTACATTTGTTAGACTTTTTCTTACACTTTGTTTTGGAAGTCCACATGGACTTATGAATTCGAATTTTTATGTGGTGGATGAGGAAGTTCCTGCCAATATGGATGATGCTAATGTCACTAGTCCCCAGCACAGCAGGTTGCCAATGTCGGCTGAGGAGGTTTAAGCTTTAATCCGCAGGGAGTTGGACGCTTTGGATACTTCTTTGATTCATTTTCTTTTTCCCCATGAACATGCTCCTGAAGAAGTTTTTCATCACAGTGGGACAATTTCAACTCTGTTTTTCTGGCCCTGGCTTTTTTCGGACAGTCGAATAATGCTGACAGTTAGGAGAGTATGCCAACTATGCCTTTCTTACAACTTACCGATCAGGTATGTCAAATTTTACATGTTTTGCCTTTAGCCCTTGATTCTTGTTCTTCTTTGTTGGGGAATGATCCTCATCCTGATTATAATTTTTTTTCTTTATAATCCAGCATTCTTGTTCATGCTCAACATCTTGCTGATCATTTGCAGTTGGGTGTGGGTATGCCCCATCCCCCTTGGCTTTTGGACCGATATTCTTTCGCTTCCCAATCTGCCCTGATTTCCTATTTGAATTCATAATGTTTGGATCCTCTCCTTCCCTTGTGAGGCTCGATTCCTAATCAATTCTTGTTCTTCTTTGTTGGGATATGATCCTCATCCTGATTATAATTTTTTTCTTTATAACCCAGCATTCTTGTTCATGCTCAACATTTTGCTGATCATTTGCAGTTGGGTGTGGACTTGGCTTTTGGACCAATATTCTTTTGCTTCCCAATCTGCCCCGAATCCCTATTTAAATTCATAATGTTTGGATCCTCTCCTTCCCTTGTGAGGCTCGAATCCTAATGCCTTGATTCATTGTAGTAGGTCCCAGTTTCTAGAATTTGTCTTACTTTGACCACCCTTTTACATGTTAATTCCTCTTTACAGTTGTTATCTCAAACCTTCCACCAGTCTCCAGAACAGTTCTCAAAAGAACTGAGGACCTTCCTGTGGTCCGATATGGCCTGTTTGTTGGCTTTGACACTGTCCCTCACCACCTGGATCTTATGCTGTTGGGATTTGCTGGGGCATGATGCATTGTTTGTAGGAATGTATTTCCTCCTTTTTACTTTGAGGGAACTTCGTCAGACCCCATTTCTTCACAAAAGAGTCGTTGGGGGTCATCGTGAGTCTTTAGAGTCCAGGGTCAATGTGGCAAGATTACATTATTCCTTGTCCTCCCTTGCCTCTCTTTTGTCTTGCCCTCCTGTTTTTGCTCAATCTTTACCTGTTAGGGTTCCCTGTGTACCTTCTTCCTCTCCCCCATCCCTTACCCTATTCCAGGCATTCTCTTCCTTATGCTCTTTCTTCCCGTTCCCATTTTTAGAGGAGTCAGTTTTATCGGTGATGGGATGTCATTTCAAGGGCAGGTTACAGTAGTTTTCTACTGTCTGGGAACTCTTCAAGACAGATCCGTGGGCTTTATGGATTCTGGCAGAGGGTCTTTGCCTTCAGTTCCAGAGCCCTCCCCCCTATCCTCTATCCTGGTTTCCTTTCCTCCTTCTTAGGATCATGCCACGTCCAGTTTTTGCCCATATCTAATGACTCGTGATTCTTACAATCAGGTTATTTCTGCTTTTTAAAATAGGGAAATGCAGATGCCCATTGCATTGTCTCCAGTGTGTTGTTTCTTCAGACTCCCCTCCCCCAATGAGTATCCCCCCCCCTCTTTTAATGGAGCAAGGGGTCCATGCAATTTTCAGTTCCCAGTCACTGGAGTGGTGAACCATGGAGATTTCCTCACAAGTGGGTTTTGTGTGTTAACACAATCTCATAGACATATGTACTCACTGAATGAGAAGAGAGCTATCCTTGTTATGCTTCATATTATACACTATTGTGATATTATCAATCCAAAGTGCTTCTCCCAGATGTTTTTGCCTGGGTTGACCTCACTTGCTTGATCTCTCAATACCTTTTGTACAAGGTATGAAACATGCAATATTATGCAATGCACTTCTCTCGATTGTTTTTTGCTTGAGTGGACTGCACTTGTTGATCTGAAATTATATTACGTACAAAATATGATAAGAAATATATTATGCAAGGTGCTTCCACTTGATATTTTCTGCCAGGATGAACTGCACTTGACACAATTCAATGTATACCAAGGTGCTTCCTCTGGAAGTTTTTGCTTGGGCAGACCTCACTTGGCTATCTTGATATAAATCCATGGTGCTTTCCCTGGATGTTTTTTGCTCAGGTGGACTGCACTTATTTATCTTACAAACTTATGCAAGGTGCTTCCATGTTATTAGTTAGAGAGAGACAGTTAGATTATATTTAAGTCTTACTTTTATATCTTAATTAATTAGGTATTATTTATGTTTTAAAATGCCTAATTATACTTTGCATCAGTTCTCAAGGCTTAAGGTCTTGCAAGAGTGTAAGGTAATTTTGTCAATGGCTTGTGCATCTCTTTCAAAGACACTGTGATATGCCTGAGGGCATCATTGACTTATGTCAGGATGAATAATAAATGGTAAAGAACAATTAGAAATTAACTATATGTGAAAAGGAAAAGACCTACAATTACAAATATCACCAAAAGATCTTTTAAGATATTCTATAACAAAAATGTACATTTTTTCTTTTTCTTAATTTTAAACATTTCATTGCACCTTATGTTAATGATAATATTTACAGTTACTGATGTGGTAGAGAAAAACGAAAGAAAAAGAAAAACATTTACCTCAAAAAAATGTATACTTAAAATTAAAATCATCTTGTACTTGAACTATTCAGAGTCTGAGTGCAAATAAGTACAATAAATAGATATATTTTTAGTATGAAGACTTAAATTAAAATAATACCAGTTTTTGTAAGGATAAATTAAGAAATATCAGAGTTACAGTATGTATTGTTGCACAAGTGAAATTCCCATATGGCCTCCCGCAAATTGCAGGCACCCATGCTGAAAGGGTTAACTTGTGTTTCACTGGTAACCTAAGTGCTTGTTTTTTGTAGTTGATCCTTTTTCCTTCAAAAGGGAAGTAAGAAGGATACCTAAAAGTGTCCAGTGTACCAAGTTTTTATTTCTTGGACCAGTAACTGTGTTTATTATATTAATATGCTATATAAATTTACTATGTTTTCTTTTGTTAGATTGAAAGAACATGTAGAAAATCCAGAAAAACTTCCAATTCTAATATTTCCAGAAGGTAAGGTTATTGTAAACATTTTTACACACACATTAAAAGTTAATAAAAGATACTAATTTTCTGACTTTTTCAACTATTATAATTTAACATGTTTTCAATGGAATTGAATCATATGTCATTGAAACAGAAATTAGAAGAACAAAGGATATATTTTTAAACCAAAAAACATGGATCTTATATTATTGGCTTATAATGCTAAAAAACTGTTTCGATACCCGTGGTGAACACAGCATAGATAGCCCATTGTGTATCTTTGTGCTTAACAATAAAGAAAAAAAACAGATTCTAAAGTACTATGTCATAGTCAAAACTTTATTTATAGGAAAAAATATTTATGTAATATTGAAAGTTTCTCTGTACTAAGATTTTGATTCCTCAAAAAGTTATCTGTTTAACCCGATGACTACCGGCTACTAACTTTTTTAGTAGGCAATGTAAGTCTTGCTATATTTCATTCCAACAATAAAACTAGTGGAAGAATATGTTCGAAAGTTGATAAGTACTTTGACAAATGTAGGTAGTTTAAGAAACATAAAGCCTATTACTTTTAATAAATTTAGTTTTTTTGCATTATGATCTTTTATATCTTGGAAAATTACATTAGGAAATTGTATTTATAAGAAATGATTACAATATTTATATTTGCTACAGATTTGAACTTGTTACTTTTAATGTTTTAGTACATTATTTTGAAATCCCAAAAAAATTGTATTCTTCATAAAATGCAAATTTTATCTATTTTTAATTTTTTTAATAATCATATATACTTCTTATGGTTTCAAGTAATATACAGACCCATAAATAATATTTGTAAATAAACCTAAACAATAAATGAGTATTTTTATTTTTAACTAGGATTTCATGTTTATAT
>NW_013669019.1:72686-73808 GCF_000517525.1 Limulus polyphemus
ATTTTTATTTCAAATTTATGTTTGTTTCATTGCAGTGGTACTTTTGTGTTTATTGTGCTGAATAAACCGTGGGGTCAGCAGCGTGAACTTTGTACATTGTCCGTAAACTATCTCACCCTTTTTGGTGGTCACTCTCGTTCAACCATAAATTACAAAGAAAATTACTTTACAGTACTTAAAAGATTAGTCTTGGTCACATTCCGCTCTTTACAGACAAGATTTATGTTGGAATGCGAAACTTAAGCTCTTCAATGTATTGAGACCCCAACTGTGAGAATGTCATAGCTTCCCTGTATTATTGGGATGAATGTATTTAGCCTGTTTCACAACCAACATATGGGTTTTATTGTTGTCACTACTGAGTTTGAACCATTTGCAAAATATCAGAATAAACTATATATATCAGTTAGACTGTTTTAATTCTAACGCAATAACAACAGAAGTGTGGGTCTTACTACAAAGCAAAGATTGTAAGAAGGAAAAATATAAAATTCTTTTGTGGTACTGGTACTAGTAGTATTACGTACAAATCACACAAGTTTATCATTCTAAATACTGAATCATATTATTATTATTATTGAACTAAATATAAAATTATGCTAAATTATTGAGCTTAAAACTACAAATTTAAATTCAAATGAATATAAAAAAATACGCAAACTCTTTCAGTTCAAAGTTCTAAGTCTAATTCATGTAAATACTTTGCACTCGCCACTCGGTAACTCTTAACCCTAACAATCGTGGATCAACTTCTTTCCTAAAAAATATATATCTATTTTGAGTTAAATTTTCAATATAACGATTAATATAAACAGATATACCATGCAGCATGACTTAAGCTACTATATAAAAAAAATAAAAGTCACGTACATCCCATGCAGTTTTTTCCAGAAGTCAGTACTAAATACAACCTCTACATAAAGTGGCAGTTACTATAATAAGCACCATCTACATTCATATTGTAAAATCCAGAGACCAACGTTTCATCACGTGCTTTCCTTATAATCCTATGATTTCTCAAATGGGAGATACAAGAATTGGAATAATTGGTACTGAAATTGACACTTTCGACTAGGATTGGCTAAAAGTTTTACAACTGAGGTTTAACACGCCCAGACGCAG
>NW_013669019.1:74742-87537 GCF_000517525.1 Limulus polyphemus
AGACGCAGTTTTATAAAGAAAACAGACTAGAAAAAGGTTTAGATACCAATCATAGATGACAGGACCAGTGCTGAAGTGAAAGGAAATATCTTAAAAAAACATTTCTTCTTAGAGGGCGCTTATTTACAGTCTAAAACGTATTTTAGGAATTTTTTCATTAAATTCCTCTTTAAACTTCATTAAATAATACAATTTTGTACAAATAATTGAATGTTATGCTACTATTTACAAAAATAAAATCAGAAATCCATTAAAAGATAAGTTCTCTATCATTTTTTCAATTCACAAATGATTTTGCCCTCACAATAAGACAAAATGGCCCCAGCAAATATCGGGTTAAGTAGAGATATCAATTGAGGATAAGATTTCTGGAAGACGGAGATATACTCACTCTGAATTGAATAGATGAAGAAGAATAAAAAAAATAAAGTTAACATTGGAAGAGGAAACAAAACTTAGTCATTGAAAGAATATAGGAGCTGGTGGTCATACAGATTTTAACTTTTTTCTATTGACAGTTTTTTTAAATAAGTCATTTAGCATGATCATTTCAAAGGGTAGGCTTTGTATGCTACGTGTGTGTAAATTTTTACTTCTTGAAAAATTGTGTCATGATAGGTTTTTTATTTCATTTATTTGTAAAATAAATTGTCATTATTAAGAAGTACACATCAAAGTACATTTTGATTTTACTTTTATTTTGCTTTCTGTTTTATATGAAAAGATTTAAACCCAGAAAATGCTTAAAAGTTAGAAATATAAAGGCAGGACATATTTAGTCTCAAAATTCCATTTTCCTGTTTTCTTAACATACAGTATTTTGTAAACTTTGTATGATAGGAAGCACATTAATATATATTTCTTTAAATATATGTATCTGTTTTTATTTTGAGATTAGAAGCATCAAAGTATCAGTGCTTAGATTTGTTAGTTCACTTTACTTCTTTTTTTCCCCAGGGACATGTATCAATAATACATCAGTAATGATGTTTAAAAAAGGCAGCTTTGAAGTTGGAGGGATAATTTATCCTGTTGCAATTAAAGTAGGTAGTATCTATGATATATTCTAGCAGAATATTACAAACTTAAGTTAGATTAAACCTGAAAGAAATCATTAAATGGAAGCTTTCCAATTTAGCTTTTAAATCCATTTTTATTAACCATACTTTTAGAACAATGCAGGACTGTTATAGCAGGTTATACATTTATTGTTACAAAAAATCTCAGTAAAAAAAAAAAAGAGTACATGTTTTAATTTTTTAGGCTTAACCTTTTCTGAACTGAAGAAGAGGGTGTCACCAGAGCTCTAGATAAGATTTTAGGTCAATCAATATTTACTCCCTGAAATCAAACTCAATGCTGAAAAGCAAAATTTCAATGAATTTTTTAAAGCAATCCACCTTTTGTCTCCTTAACATAAAAATTCTTCTTACATATTATAAAGCCTAAGGCTTAGGCTATATAGTATGTAAATATTTGTACCTTAAGGAGAAAAAAAGGTGCATGTACAAATCATTACCTTGACAGTGCTTTGCCACATAGAGATTGTTTTCTGTCTAAAGGTAGAAAAAAAGCCATTCTTTCTTAAAGTACTTCCCCTGCAGTCTTATATCACAGAACAGGTATGTGTGTAGTTTGACTAGCCTGCTCAAAATATTATATGACTAGCTTAAGTCTTTACATCACAGTTGAATGAATATGAATAACTGAATTTATAACTGACTAGTATCTTTGCACTTCTTGTGTCTATGTCTCTTACAGCTCTGCCTCTGCTAAATAACATATCCTGAACTGTGACAAAATTTAAAAGATTCCAGCACTTCCCGTGCATGATTACCAAGAACTTTAACTTCAAAAACTTTCATATTTTCATGTTAAACTGCATAAACGACTATAACATATTTACATGTTAAACTACATGTTGTACTTGTTCAACAACACCTATGGGAGCTCAAGCACTCCTTTAGCTTTTTAGACTTTGGCATATATGGTTGACAAAGCCATCCCTTTCTTTTCTTTTTTGTAATCCATAGCCTTACTGTTCTAACTGGATCATTATTTGATAACTGAATATTACTCATTTAAATATTCATAAGACTGTCTAGAGTTTCTGCTTTCAATGAACATCTGTATTTGTTTTTTATTCTATTTTGGGCACTGAAACTCCTTTCGCACTTAACACGTGTAACAACTATACATAGAGCTATTGTACACAGCTTTGAAAACTCAGTCATCACTCTGGCACAGACTCTGAGTAGATAAATGTTTGTATGAGCCTGAAATCATACCTTTTATCATAGCCACTCTTGCTTTAATCTTTTCTTTGTCTAAGAGTTTGCTGACTTGTTTTTATTCTTCTCTTTGTTTATTCTCCCCCTGGAAACTGCCATGAACAACATTAACTGTTTTGTCAGTTCCATATGACAGTGCAAGAGCCTCAAGAGCTTCTTCACTTTTACCAATACCTGCCAAATTTACCACTACTGGTTTCAACAAAAGGCTAAAGTCTTTAAAAATCTCTCTGTCTTCTTTTTTGAATCTGTGTGTTATATTCTTTTTTATAATTGATATTTATATTTACCTCTTTTTCAGGTCTGAGAATTCATTTTCAATATTTTCAGAATATTTCTTATGTTTTTCTCCATTCATAAAAGCACTAGTTTTTCCTCCTCCTTCTCTAAGTTCTCTTCACTCTCTCATGCTCCTTACAGCATTTCCATCTCCTGATTATAGAAAATCTAACTTAGCTATTGTTGCTTCCATCAATGGCTGAATTTCACTAAATACCACATTTTGTTTTTATAACTGCTCACTAAGTATTGCAAGAACGTCATGAATATCTAGTATAGATGACACTAGCATCAACTGTCGTATATTCTGAAAAGTATTTGTGCAAACAATGGGCGGTAGCATTTTTTTTCTTCTGCAAAGTTTGAAAGGGTAACCAGGACTAAGTTATAACTCTCATACACAGTTTCAACAGCATTTTTAAGCCCAAGCCATCCTATGCTATGTGGCTCTTTTATTGTAAGTTCAGGCTCACCTAACAGTTTTTGAATACTGTTGATTTTTGAAATGTGGTTACTTGACCCACACGTGAAATAATACAAAGAGTTAAAATTATCACTAAATGTCTTGAGAGTGTCCAACTTTTTGATTGAATCTGTCACAGCTAAGTTTAGGCGATGGGCTTGTACTGGGTTTGTACTGCAAAGAAAGAGTACTTTGATTTTATCTGCACACCAACACCTGTCTTTTTACTTGTCATTGTAATTGTTGATGTACCATCTGTTGCTAGAGAAACAATCTTAGCCGGGTCAAGCCTGAGGTTGGTTAGTGAGACACTTTATCAGGTGACTGACAATGGTGTGAGCTTTTCCATCCTCAGTGACTACATTTGTTAAGAACTTTGTTACTGCTTCACCATTCTTCACATACCTTATATACACTAGTAAATGTTTCTGTATTGATAAATCTGTGCTTTCATCTATCCTTATTGCATGCATCTTGAACTGAAGGATTTCTTCTATAAGTGACCTCTGAATAATTTTATTTTTCATGACTGTATATTATTTATTGTTACATAGTTTAAATTCTTAAATTTGATATTTGCTCCATTCAAATTCTGAAACTGAAGTAAACTGTTGACTTTATCAGATGGCAACTCCTCCTTTCATACATAAAAGATTGTAGAAACAATTTTCTGTCATCATCTGATACAGAGGTTAAATTATCTTCTTTGTCAACATCACTGTCATATATTTCACTCTTGTCCTCAGATTTCTTCAGTAAACCTTTCTTGGTTTGCTGGTGTTTTGAAGACAGACCATGCCTCTCAGTACTGTTCTTCTGAATATTAGGTGATCTCTCATTTGCCCATATGCTTCTCACTTTTCTCTCTATGGAAATACTACACTTCATTCTCTTACCTACCTCTTCACCAACCACTACTAACCTTGAAAAGTTTTTCTTCCAAGAAGTGGTTTTTTGCTGTTTGATTGCCAAGTTCAGTGCAAGAAATGATGAAATCATCTACAATTTTGAGAATGATCTTTGAACTGTCTTCAGTTTTATCATCTCCAGTGAAATATTTGTACAGTGAATTCGTATTTGTCGTGTAATTCTTCTTAAGTCATCCTGGCCACACACTAAACTGTTGATGAGATGACATTTTTCTCATCTGTGTATCGTGAGTGCTTGATAATGTTATAAAAAGTCAACAAGCTTTTGCTGACTCAGATTCCATCAGACTGGGTGGTTCTGCTAAAATTGAAGTGCCATGTTTTATTTACTTGGATAGCAGGAAACCAGTCGTACGTGCTTGATTTTCTTACATAAATTTACACCAGATAAAGATAGTGTATCCGTACTGGCCAATTTTCAAAGCATTTTTGTATGCCTAGATTTGATTTTTAATACGTTTTTTTTTTTTTTGAGGAAAAATGTGTGAATATCTAGAGCTCTGTGTCACATATATCCTGATTTGTTTCTTTTTACAATGACAATGTTTAACCCTCTTGTAATGAGCTCGTGTATTTTACCTATAAGTAACTTGTAACCATGAAGGTATACATACTATAACTGTGAATGTACTTAATGTCTGTTCACAAAATTTGACAAGGTTTTAGTAAACTTTACAAGTCTTTTGTAGACAAAAAATCAGAATTTTTAATTAAGTATTTTTACAAAACATTTGTCTGTAGATATATGGAGCCAGAGTGTTGACTGCTCCGAATGCAAAGTGTTTTTCATGTTAAGATAAAAAAATGCTTTTTTCATTTGAGAATTGTCAAATTTCATTTGTGTGTAACCTCTAGAACCTCCTAAATAAATATCAAACGTTTTTTTTTCAGTGAAACTTTATATTTTAGCTGTTATTTTCTATACGATGACTCTATAACGTGTCGGTTGATTTGATCGACCTTGTATCCACCATAAAAGATTGGAAAATAAATTTAACACATTTGTCTTCTTTGGCTCTTTTCTTACACATGTGGTTTCTCTGTCGTTGGGATCTTGTGGGTAGGGACACTGTATTGCCCCAAGTTTGTTTACCACCTACTTATCTCTGGGACTTGCATATGGCTCCTTTTCTGCACCGGTTTGTTTTCTTATTTTTAGAAATATTCCTGAGACTTTGGAATCCCGTGTTGATTCAGTGAGACAGCCATCAACCCTTTAAATTTTGGTTGATTGTTGTCTCATTCAGAGCCTAGACAAGCTGCTAATACTGTTTCCTGTGCTGTTTCTTCCCAGCTCTTACTAGTTCCTACCTCCAGGGGTTCCTCCTCTCATCGTATTATTACATGGATGACTGGCTTCTTTTAGCTCATTCCAATTAGGATTCCACCCACCACACTCATCTGGTACTCCTGGAAGCAGCTCGTGCGGGTTGGTTAATCAAATTGGAAAAGTCATTTCTTATATCTACCTAATATCTGGACCACTTTGGTGTCTTTTTCAACACTCGTCTCAGTCAGGCCTAACCTACTCCTCTTCAACCTCATTTGATGGAGATTTCAGTTCTTTACACTATTACTGTTCCTTCTATTACTGCTCATGAGATTCTATTGCTTTTGAGGATGTGGTCTTCCATGGAAGCCCTTATCTCCTTGGGTCAAGCACATACGAGGTCTCTTCAGTGGGCTCTGCACAACTAGTGGAACCTTGTGTTTGATCCATTGAAGGCTCCTATTTCCCTTCCTCCTTCCCTTGTCAATGATCTGCATTGGTGGTTGGACAGGGCTCACATGTAGGTGGGTGTTCCACTTTCTCCCTTTTGTCCAGTTTTGCATATCTTCATGGATGCTTCCCTCCAGGGATGTGGGTTGATCAGCAGGAACCTTCGGGTCTGTGGTCTCCGGTCGAGTGACCTTACCAAATCAACATCCTGGAGCTTTTGGCCATACATTGTGCATTAGATCATAATTTTTTTCATCTTGCCAGGATTTGTCTAGTCCTGATACATTCCAATAATTCTATAGTGGTGGCTTATATCGGTCACCAAGGTGGTACTTGTTCTAATTCCCTTTGTGGTCAAACCTTGGATCTCCTTCTTTTGAGCCCACACATTTGGTATTCGTCTCCTAGTATGCCATATTCTGGGTGCATTCAATCTGGTTGCGATTCTTCTTTCCGGTCCTTATAAAGTTTATCCAACGGAGTGGTCTCCTGAACCTCTCGTTTTCCAGTGGCTATGCCTTCAGTGGGATACTCCTCACCTGGATGCATTTGCCACATCCCTCAATATTAAGTTATTTCTGTTTTGGTCTCCTGTTCTTCATCCACTTGCACTGGTTATCAATGCATTCAGTCAAGGTTGAACCAACAAACACCTTTATGTGTATCCTCTCATTTATTTTTTTCTCAAGATGATTTCAATCATCTATGCCACTCTGTGTCAAGCCCTTTTGATTGCTCCTTACTAGCCAGCACAACCATGGTTTCCACAGTTGCTCCAGCTCCAGTCTGCCCCATCATTATCTCTTCCTATTACTCCATCCTTTCTACATCAACCTCAATCATGGGCATTTCATCCAGCCCTTCATATCCTCTGTCTTCATGTCTGATTTTTATCCAGTCCTTGACGAAGAGATTCAGATTGTTTCTAACATGTTCCTTTTATCTTTCCTCTATGGATGTTTATAAACATAAGTGAAACATTTTCTGCCTTTGGGTCTGGGGTTTTCTCCTGCTCAATCCACTATACTTCTTCTTATTGATTTTCTTACTTGGCTATTTGATCAGGGGTCTTTGTTCTCCTTGATCATAGGTTATTGGGCTGCCTTACCCAAAACGTTTCATTTTTTCCGGTACCATAAAGGTTTTACCTCTCCTACCCTCTCCCTATTGTTGCATTCCTTCCGGATTCATCGTCCTCTTTGGTTTGTAGTCCTTCTGGATTGGGATGTCAATATGGTTCTTCATTGCCTTATTTTACCTCTGTTTGAACCTCTATCCTTGTGTTTGATTTTACACTTATCCCTTAAGACATTTCTTTCTCCTATTGGTCTGTGGATGTTGTAGGTCAGATTTATTTGCCATTGACATTTCACGGAACCTATATCATTCCACATGTGTTCTCCTTTATCTGGATTGGTCTTTCCTTCCTAAAACTTCCCTTCCTTCCATTTCACACCCATATCCTTGGTCTGATTTGCTAGGTCCCGTATGTGCTCTTCATTGTTATATTAACTGCACAGCTTCCTTCCATGGTGCCCATTCTTATCTCTTCATTTTATGGCAGATATCAACTGTTCATGACCTTTCTCCTTCCACCCTTACCAATTGGGTTTGGCTTTTAATTCAATTGGCTTATACTTTTCTTCTTCTTCCCGTAATTTATTCCAGGTGCCTTCTCATCCTAGTAGACACCTTACCTTTTCCCTGGCATCTCATCTCCATTGTCCCTTGGAGAAATTCTTCAATCAGGCATGTGGACCACACCACATACATTCGTCTCTCATTATCTGCATTGGATTGTTGTTTTGTGATCGTCAGGATATCCTCTTCCACCTGTGGCCATTCTTCAACTTCGATGAGACTGTGACTGGGTAAATTATTTTTGTTATATATATATATATATATATATACCTTTTATTTTTCAGGGCTTTTCCCTTTTTTACTGTAAGGATCCAACTTTGTGGTGAGTGGTGTCTGACCAGGTATCCTCAAGCTAGTCAAATATTCACTATCATGCCATGATGACTTAATATTTATAAATTTCGTGGCCACTAAATGCTTACTGTTGAGATGAGGTGTTCCACAAGATTTCTTGTAGGTTTTATCTCACAGTATCAATTTACCTTATTAATATGCCTGCTCTGGACCATGCTCAAGTATGAACTTCATGGGTAAAGCAGAAAAGGATAGCTGCCCATCCCTGCCATTCCTTAGATTAAATAAATCAGGTGTAGTCTGCTTTTCAAAATAGGGTTTTCATGACCACCAATTGCACTATCTCCAGTGTTGACATTCATCCAGACTCTCCACTGCATTTTCTCCCCTCCCCTTTTTTTCTTCCAGTGTGGAGTATCCCTTACCACTTTCCAGTTCCAAGCTGGTGTTCAAAATTACAGTTCACTCTGTCAGTTAGGATCCCTCATCCTACTCCCACATGTATGTCAATTCCTAGTGGCTAAGTTTTGGATTCAGAGCTGGACCAATCAACATAAGTCTTCACACATGGATTACAGTTATCTCTGTCCCTTCACTCAGTTGGACTCTTGTTCACTACTATTGTGTTGTGGGTCACAGTGGAAGAACTTGCAGGTTACTATGGTTAATGCACTGGAGGTGGTTCCTGTTTGATGGATTTGACTGGACTATTTCACTATACAAGAACATCTTCAATTTTGTAACTTTGCTGTCATGTGTCCTGTTCACAGATAGGTGGGTATGATATATTCCTCTAGTCTGCTAGGTAAAGGCAGTATGATCCTCTTTCCTACCCCCACATGAATGGTGGTTCCTGGTGGCTGGGTTTTGGATGCAGTTGACTTGCTGTGTACGGTCCATCATGCCCGAGCCACTCTACACCTTGGGGTACATCCTCTTTCCTCTCACCCACATTACAGTCATCTAAAGAATTGAAATTCAGAATCAGGTGATTCATATCCGTATCCAACCATTGTTCTCTTCTTTGTGGCTGTGCTCCTCTCGTTTTCCGCTCATGTTTGCATCATCTCTTTACTGGGCGAAGATTATACCTAGTACAGAAGTAGTGCAGTCTCCCACACATGTTCCTCTAATGTGAAGATCTCCTCTTTAAGAGGGTTCTTTGGTCACTTTTGAAGAATGCTTTCCTTTGCACCAGTCTCTCCACCTATTCAATGTGGGATTCTAGCTAGTTATGTAAGCAGAGGTAATGTAATGTGTCATAAGTTATAATTTTCCTATACTGAAAATATATTTCCTATAAGTACTTACTTCCTTTCACAATTCCCACCCTTCCCGCCCATTGAAAATTGATGCTTCCATTTTTTGACAAAATACAAAATGATAGTTTGGTAGAATTGAATAGAGGGAGTCACATGCGTCAGGTGGGTATGTTGCACTCCTATTGATGGAGGGTTATCACATGATGATTTACATGCGAGATGCAGTTGAACCATGTTGATCATAGAGTACATGGGAGTTCAAGGCTTGCGGCATGCGAAAATATTTTTGCATATAGAGAACAGCACTGAACAAGAATAGCTATTTATGTAAGAAGTGGTAAGTACCTATCCATGATACATTTTCAGTATGGGAAAATTATGACTTTGCATGAGTAACAACCATATTATAATGTATAATTTACATTAATTTCCATACTTCTCGAAAGGGTGGTAAATAAATTAAATAAGAGGGAAGACCAAGAGAACAATTCTCATAGTAGGTCAGATTGAGGATTTTTTAAAATATTTCCTTATAAAGTTAAAATTTTAAAACTTATAATCAAATTTGATGTTTTGATGTCAAGTTTGTTTGTATACATTGATAATAGAGTAGTTTAATTAAATTTTGAATGTAACTCTGTATGAAGCTTAGCACACGTTTACTAAATAGTATATAGTTTCTGTTTGAAAAAGTCATCAAATTTGATTGAGTATTTCTATAATTTTTTAGGCTGTAAAATTTTTAGAATCTTGTTTTGTAAACTTCCAATTAGTGTCCTTTGTTCACTCCTACAGTACCTCAAGAAACTGCAAATTACTTTTAAAAATACTGCATTTACTTTACATTGATGTAGACAGATTATAATGTACATTTTTGTGATAGGACTTCATGCAGTAATGAAACTTCAAACACTTTAACTTACTTTTTTTGTGAATTACACTAAATAAATGTTATATAATGTCAAAATATTAATTCTAAAGTATTTTTATGCTAAATATGTTTAAAATAGAATTATTATTTTATACTTAAATTTTGAAATTTGATGTGTAGACATGCACTCCACACCTAAAAAGTGCTCTCAGGTCCAGACAGGGTTAATAAGAGTTTATACCCTCTACCACGTATTGAAGTCAAACTTGATTCACATTGATGTAGCCACGTTTACAAATTAGTGAAAATATAACTGTGACTATAGCTTTTCTTAATCAATAAGTTTTTAATTATATGAAATAGTAAATGTAAATTAACGTATAGATGAAGAAGAGGTTGTAAAACATCTACTTTTTTAACCAAGACTGTTATGTTCGTAACAATATTTAATAGTTTGTACTCCTAGAAATAAACAGAACTTTTGAATTCATTCATTTAAATATATGTATTTGGATTGAAATTCTAAGAGCCATTATTGAGTTATGTGTGCATGTGTCTGATTTATTCAGATGCATTGATATTAGTTAAGTTCAAGTATCTGCAAAATGAATATGAACATCAAAGGAAAAACAAGTTTTGAAACACAAGTGAACAAATAAAACACTATATTTCTTCATAATAAAACATAAATGTATTTTTACTGACTGTCCAATTTTGAGTTTTTGTTATGAATGCCTGCAAGGGCAGAGAAAAGGTTTCCGTGTCTACACAAAGCAAAGACAGGGTCAAGAAGAATGACATACCACATTGTTAAATTAGACTAAAATCCTATTGTGGTATTGCTCAATCCTTACATCATTTACATCATCAGTCATTCTCATTAAACATTTTCAAGAGAAATAAACATCTATCTCATACAAACTTTTATAACTCTATATCATCTCTTGAAATAAGTTTGATCTCATTCCAGGAGAACATGTTGCAGAATTAGGGCCAAGCAAATACAAACCTATGGAATAAACATTGTAGTATATAACCTTTATTTAAGGTAGTGGATTATTGCAAGTTTACAGCCTTCCTACTTCCTTCCTAAAATTATCATTATTTAATGAAAATTTAACTGAATGCTCCAGAGTAACAATATATTCTTCACTGTTTTAATGGTTATGAAAGGTTAAGTGTAATGGCATTTCCAATTATCACTTGTGGATATGCCCTGAAACTTCAGTAAAGGATCTCACAACTATGTTTATATGTTGGTTTGCAAGTTTCAACTCAAACCGAAAGAGTTAAAACTTTAAAACCAAATTTTTGATTATGTAGTATGGACAGCAATGTGATGTAGTTATCTAACAAAATACTTAATGGAAAAACTTAGATTTTCTAAAAGAGTACAGCTAATTTTTAAGCTTTAATAGTTACCAAATCAATTTTTCCTCAGTATTAAGCAGTTCATTAAATAAAAAGTTAAAAGTTCATAATTTAAAAAATTATTGATCATATATTGTAATATTTGGCCTGCTTCATTAGTGGATATAGAAAATTTTGTAATGTATAAATGTTCCATTCTTAGCATTTTTCTTTTTTTTTGTTTGTTATGTTTCAAAAGGTTAATAAAGTTATTGCTAGTAATAGACAGTTGATGGATTTATCATATATTGTTATAAAGCTTAGCTTATACATCTAATATGGTCCAAATATCTTTAAAAAAATTAATTTCTGAGATATCTTTCTTTATGTTCTTGTAGTATGACCCAAGGTTTGGGGATCCTTTCTGGAACAGCAGCAAACAAAGTTATGTTCACTATCTGTTAATGATGATGACATCATGGGCTATAGTTTGTGACGTTTGGTATCTTCCACCAATGACCCGAGGGGTGAGTCAGTTATATATATTATTTTTATTAACTGCAGACATAAATTTTCTTTCAATCACTTTTAATATTAGATAACTGACTTTGTTTCTGCTTAAATTTGAATGGGTTTTAATGTATTCGATTTGTTTTTGATTGTTTGACAACTCAGCAAGGATTTAACTCAACTATTTTCTTATTTACTTTTTCTAGGAAGGTGAAACAGCTGTAGATTTTGCTAACAGAGTGAAGAGTGAAATTGCTCATCAAGGTGGTTTAGTTGATCTTGTGTGGTATGTTCATTAAATTATTTTATTTAAAAAGTTTCTGTGATTAACTATCTCAACATGGGCCTGGTCAATTTGACCAACCACGTGACCTTTTTGTACTCGTTTAAAGTCTTCATAGATTTGATACTTCTAGCTTTCAGTATAGTGTGTATATCTTCACAAAGTTTGGTAGTCTTTCAGTTAATATTACAAGTCTTTCACATACAAAAAATCATTGTTTAGTGAAGTATTTTTAATAAAATAAAATAAAGATTTGTCCATGAATATATTGAGTAGTTGTTTTGAATAATCCGTGTTCAAAGTGATTTTCATGTTAAGATTGAAAATACTTTTCTTCATCTCAAAAATGTCAAATTTCCTTTGTGCAATCCCTAAAATCTCCTAAATACATTTCAAACGTTTTTATTGTTTTATTGCTCTTTGAACCATGTCTAACTACTATTTGCACCATTATAAGTTCTAAATCACTCGGGGAAAGTGCAGCTCACATTACACTATCGAATTACATTACCCACAAGCTACTACGAGCTGCTTGCATGTGTGCCTCATGAAATATTTTTATTATATTATTATAATTTATTTTACCTAACTTAATCTTAACTAACCTAAAAAGATCCGTATTTTTACATTTCAGTAACTTTTATAATAATGAATATAGAATAAACATGAAAAACAAGATATACAGTATTTACCCAATCTTCTTTTTTCTTGCTGTCAGTTGTCGATGACACTTAACCCTACTTTTTTATGCTAATGGTAGTAATGCACTAAATAATTTTTATTTAATTAAAAAATGCACCAAAGAACATAGACTAATAACTTACAAAAAGTAGACAATTTCCCCTAACTCTCAAAGTGTTTATGGCTTTCTCACTATGCAACAAGAGCCATTACAAATTAAT
>NW_013669019.1:88494-98541 GCF_000517525.1 Limulus polyphemus
CCCAACACGTGACTACTTTGTACTTGTTATAGTTTCAATAGTACTGTCTTTTAATATAGAATGTGTATCTTCACAAAATTTGGCACATTCAGTAAACTTTATAAGTCTTTTATATATAAAAAATCAGATATGTTTAATGAAGTATTTTTACTAAAGATTTGTCCATGAATATATTGAGTCTTTTTTGTCTTTTTTTTACTAGTCTGAGTGCAGTGATTTTCATGTTAAGATTAAAAATACTTTTCTTCATCTCGAAAATCTCAAATGTCATTTGCATAACCTCTGAAACCTCCTAAATACATTTCAAACGTTTTTTTTTACAGTAAAACTATATATCTTATCTATTTATTTTCTCCACCCTATTTCTATACAAAGTTGGTCAATTTTACTTACTTCATAACCAGCAAAAAAAAATCTGAATTACCTTTTTTTCTTTTTAGAATGACTTCAAATTGTAGTGTGAAACTACATTTGTTTATCATAAGTAGCTTTAAACTTGTAACAGTATACATCTATTTATACTTAAATGATATTGTATTATTGCCCTATGATCCATGTCTAACTACTTTTTGCACTATTATAAGCTGTAAATCACTTGAGGCACATCCAGCTCACATTACGTTATCGAATTACATTTTTCACAAGCTACTCTGAGCTGCTCATGTGTGTTCCTTGTGAAAAATGTTTATTATATTATTATTATTACTTATTTTACCTAATCTAACCTTAACTAACCTAAAGAGATCACTATTTTTAATTTTAGTTCTGAATTGACCATATGTCTAAATAATACTTTTTCTGATAATGCTTAGCATCTAGTACAATCTGATATATTACAATTGCATTTAAAATAAAATATGTATCTACATTTAAAAAAATACCCCTCCTACCTACATACCTATTTTTTTCAGCATGTAATAGGAAACAAAGTTTTTTTTTCTAGACCTAATTAAAACAAATATAATGTATTTTACTGAGTGCCTTTTTTTATTATTATTATTTTTGGGGGGGGGGAGAAATATACAGGATTTTGCAATGCTCTACTTCTGGTGCATTTCCACTGTAAAGTAATATTAACAAAATTTCAGTGTTGACTGTAGTTTTCTCAATCCCAAATAAGTAACCTCACTCAAATAAACATCAAAATTTCAGTTTTTCTGATGCCACAACTGCAAATACATCAATATTGGTAGCTTTGGAAATTATGATGATTATAATTTTTCAGAAAGATACAAGTTTCATGTACTTTTGAGGATACAATGATAGATCTTTTTTATATATTTTATACTTTCTTTTTGTGAAATCCTGTATCAATCCCCATTATTACAAAAACATAGATGTCATATCATTCTTAGAACTTCTAAAATTGTTCATTAGTGTCAAATTAAATGTGTTATACTTGTATCTTGAATATTTATTTTGTAAAACTTATCTCTGTAATGATCTCATATTTAACAGTTTTTAGGTGTTATCAGGTAAGATACAGATTTTGTCAGAAGTAACAGTGAACTTATTTTATCTCTGAAGTTTTTATGATATGTTGTAAACCATTGTTAAAAAGTGACACAATTATAAGATATTATCCCAAGCTAGTCAACAGAATCAATGATCAATTTAAGCTCCATATTTGTAAATTCTTTCAGATAAAGAAACTTTAAGATTAGCATTTCATTGTTCTGTTAGTCACCTTTACTTTCATGCCACTGAGGACATTTGAGCATGGTATCATAACATAAAGAAAAAATATGTCCACTATTCTTTAATTGTTACGTTATTTTATTGACCATATATTTGTTATCTACTGAAAACCTGGCACTTGTTTTGATAAAAATGGAATACTGTTTAAACTCACTTATTTTGTGATGTAAAACAGCAGTAATAGGATGTCAGAATGAATACTCTTTCCAGCTCAAGTAAATTACCTCTGACATTCTGAATTGTGAATTGGAATATCAAGAATTTATGAAAAGGAAATGAATTGAAAGGTGAATTTCAAAATCTAAGTAAGAGCAATGTTAAGTAATTAATATAATAAATTTTACTTACTTTTCCTAGTGAGGAAAACAGAATTGGTACAGTTATGGTTTTATTTTAAACTACCTTTTGCATGTGTCGTTTTTATTTTATAGAAGTATGCAAGTCAGCTCAAATCCCTATGGTGATATGTGATTTCATAATTCAAAACAGTATAGACAGTACAATTAACCTCACAAAACTTTCGTATGACCATTCAATTTACTTAGGGTGGATTAAATGTCAGAAGGCCTGGTGCAAGATTTTTCTACTGCACCTATTATGATTGCGACTGAAGAATAAGGTAAGAAAAACAACTAAACCTCCAAGATATGTTTTACTTCTAGAGACAATGGAAAAATAAAATCCATATATTTGCAAGACTCGTCTACAAATTAATGAACAATATTAGATGTTTCTTGAATAGGAAAAGTGGTGCTCTAACACAGATAAAGACTTGCATTTGGACAACAAAGCATATAGACAGAAAGAAACCACATAATCATAAACTCAACAACTCATGCACACACTCTTAGATCACGTGGTACTCACACATTATGCCCAGCAGTAGTAGCAGATCATGTCATCTGTATTTAGTTAAACTACTGTCTTCCTGGCTCTTTTTATAGCAAAGGCATTTTTGATCTGTTTGGTGTTAAACTATTCTAATAAATCATTTTGTATGCAAAAAATTGCTAGTGCATTTTGCCTTTTGTGACACATTGTTGATTGAAGTATGTTCTTTATCCTTTTTAGCATCAAAGATGATCTTTTTTCCTGAGTAATTGCATGACTTAAGGCACAGGTACATCCTTTAGATTATCAGGACATTTGAGAAAGTTGATTTCTGAGGTTGGTCACATATCATTCTCAGCATACTCTTGGATTCTGGTAGAGGGTGGCAAATTGAACAGTTTCTTCCTCTGTGCCACTCTTCATGTCCATAGGATACATACTAATCGGCTTTTTGGTAGCAATGCAGAGGTCCTCTGAAGGCATGGACTAATTAAGTTTTGTTGAAGCTAAGATTTGCAACTGAGATTTTCATATGCTACTATTCTCTTATTTAGTGCAAGTGACAGTTTGTCCATTATTGTTAAGAATTTCTGAACTTTATATTGAGTAGAAGGTGAAAAAGTATTATCCTCAGCATCCCCTTTCTCCCATCACATATTTCTCTTCTTTTTCCTTGATCTTGTATGTCTCATATCCTGACAGTTTTTACCCTTTTCCTCATATTTAGGAAATGAATTTTGTAATTCCTCCACAATTGCCGTCTTGAGAGATTTTTGCAGATGAGAAGTTGTACTGACATCCATTTGGGAGTTTTGTAATGAAGGACTTGTCTTGTGAAACCTCTCCAGAATAATGCTTCATAATTCCATCATTATACCTCTTTCTGGTTGTCCTAACTGTAGCATAAGGCTTTTTGACTAAGTGCACTTGAGACTTTTCAGAGTCATCATCTGTAATGGAAGCAAGGATTTGTATTGTGGCTTTGTACCCCATTTTTAAGGTTCACATTGTATCTGAATGGGTGCTCCACTTTGTGTCTGATAACCTCTTTATTGTTGGAAGAAATATAGTTTTTCAAGCACATCATGTAGGTGCTTCCACAGGCGGGTTGAAGCTAAGAAAAACACACAAAGCTTCTGGACAAAGGCAAAGAATAAACAAGCTTCAGAATATTGGTTCACAGTGCATTGTGCAACCAAATTGAGTGAATGAGCACAGTAGGGAACATAGTCTGCTCTTTGATCAAGGCTTGCATGCTAACATATTTGCCTCTCATATTGGATGTGTTGTTGTAAGACTGGCCACGGCAATCTTGAATTCTTATATCATTCTTTTCAAGGAACTTACTGAGAACTCTAGCAAATTCTGCTCCTGTGTGATTGCTTATTGGTATGAATGAGGAAAATCTCTCTACAGAGCTATCATCTAGAATGTACCTAAAAGTAATTGTCAGTTGATCCATGTGAGGGATATGTTTGGGGTAGAATCAACAGATACTGAATAATACTTGGATGTTTTGATTTCTTGGATAATAGTAGTGAGAACTTCTTGGTGTAGGATTTCTATGAACTTGTTAAAACAGTTGAGTATAAGTATGAAACATGACCTTTTCTCTTATTTGCATATTTTTGAATGTGTTCAGCAAGAAACTTATCATACTTGGCTAATAGCTGTAGTATTCCTAAGTAATTGCAATTATGCACAGAACCAACTACTTCATTGCTTTCTCTGAGTGATAGAAGCTTTATGACTGAGATAATATACTCTAGAACTTGTTGCCAGTATTTTTCAGAGTTGTAACCAAGTCAAGACACAAGTTATTTTCTCTAAGTGAAGTAAACAGGAAATACAAGTTTCTCATGTATGTACTGTAAAATTCCCAGTTAGGCACAACTACGTTGCTGAAATTTATGAAGGTGATTGATTGCAATTTACTGTTACAACTTTTATTTTATTGAACTGAAAAAATACACGAGACTGGACATACACATATTAATAAAGTTATTTCAGTACTTTACAAATTTCTCTATTGTTTTAACATAAGCTTCTCAATTCTCTAATTTGAAAAAGGAACCTATTGAACCTGCATTCCCAGAAAGAGAAGCATCAATGCAAAAGCTGTTATTAGTACATCCAAATATTCATATATATAATAAAAATTAGAATAAATCATTTAAATGATACATATAGCATCACTGTGTTGTCAGCTTTCTCTTTAAAAGTACTAGTCAAGGAGTTATTATTTGACTAAAGGATTTTTCCATCAACAGCCCCGTATGTTTTTTCTTTGGAGCTACAGATTTTTATATGGTAAGTTTGAATATGTAATATCAACATTTAAAATGCCAAAAGGGCCAGAAAGCCTTCTAGCAACTATCTCCATAAAAGAGAAAAGGAGACAGTCCCCTAAAAATATACATTGTATCAAATGAATTAAGTTTAAACTATTCCTTCTAAAGGAAGGGTACAACAATGGCATTTGGATGCAAATCAACCACATTGTTTTAAAGACCTGTAAATCCTAAAAATAAACCATGAATGGTTATGCTTTTCAAAAGTTACAAATCTGGAATTCTTTGGAAATTAACAGAACAATCCCTTTTAAGACAATCTCAAAAATAAAAGCAAATCCGACTGATGAGTTTCTCAGAATAATAAAGATCACCAAGTAAGCACTGAGATTAATTAACAATTTTGTACTGCACTTCAATGAATTCAAGAATGGGGACATGCTCAACTGGTGAACTTGATACTTGATAAGGTACCCAAAAGAAGAAAATGAGAACCCTCCCTCCCCCCCAAAAAAGAACTTAATTAAGATTAATAATTCTAACTAGAAAAAAAAAAAGACTGTTGTTCATGAAAGTCATGTAAGTTTAGCTAAACAGATTGTTGCATTTGAGAAATATCAAACTTGACAACTTATTGCTCAGCTGAGCATGGTAAGTACACATGATGCCATCATGGCTGTCGATGCACCCTACTGGTGAACTGGATGCAGGAACAGCCCGAATCCTTATGGCAACTGGAAACAGTTTAGCCAAGTTGTTTCTATTGATGCTACAAAATTGAAGCCATGCACTGGGATTGCTGGAATTGAAGCTATTGCAGAACTCCAAGTATCTGGAAAGTTGTGTTGCCACAGATGCCTTACCATCACTTTTTGGTTGTACCCTGCAAATAGGTGGGGAATCTTCACTGGTGGACCATCCTCTTCCTCACTGCTTGTATTAAGCAAAGTCTGTATTACACTATTTGCCTTAGCAACAACCAGTTCTAAAAGTAATGTAAAATTTGGAAGAAAAAATAGGAGCAATAAATACATTGTGACAATTTTTTTTTATTACCTTAGTTTGTGCTTCAAACAAAATTTTCTGCTTTAACAGTACTTTGATATTGTAATGAACCTTTGGCATTCTTCCAGATATTTTCATGGGATAATTTAAAAACATTTTCACTTTTTTCTACATATCTTTAGGGGCTCATTGCTGCTGAAAAAGAACCACTTCCTTCTCTTTCAAGTTAAAATTTTCCTTTTTTTTTTTAAACCCTCAGATATTCCAGAATATTCCTCATATATATATAGTGCATTGGAATTTGGCAACCGGGTATTGTTTAATTTTACGGTGTTATGCAAGAGCTGCAAAAACGTAACATGATGCAAGATGAAAACTGCTGTCAATCTGCCTTCCACAAATTTCCTCACTTCACCTTTAACGTCATCTAATATCAGGACATCACGACCCAGGCACATCGTGGAGAACGCAAGATCCAGCAGTGCAGATGTCAAGTACCGATGATCTCCAAAGGGGAGTGTATTTGTTTCCTGTGAAAATGCAAACATGCTGACGCCAACAAAGATGCCTTGAAATCTTTTCTTCAATGAGCTTCGAAATATTCTGATTAAGACAATGAGGTAACGGCCTTGACGATTTTATGTCATACGAAGGAGGTGGTTGTTCAACGATAGTATGCATGGCAACAAAGCTCATGGAGATGAATTTGTTGCATCAAGAAAGGGCTCAAGGATTTCAAAAAGCTTTTTCAGCTAGCTTCATTCGCGTGGACTTGGTAATACTTCTTTGTAGTTTTGTTCTTCAAGCAGGTCGCACAGTGCCCGATACTCCAGAGCTGGTATGCTCTTGTTTTCTGGAATGCTTCCTTGAAAGTACAACTTGTATGTAGCAGTCTGCTTAGTCTTGAAGCTTTTAATGTAGCAAGGCCTATCGCTATTGTTTCCCTCGGGCCATCAGACACTACAAGTTGCAATGTATGGGCAAAGCATTACAAGCGTTGTTTTCTACAGTTGCGAATGAGCATTGTGTCAACTTCTAGCCAATCCTCTTCTTCGAGATGTTCCCATATACTAGCATCATCCAGATGGTCACTTGCTCCAACGACATTAGGGTTTGCATCTTGTAGAAAATAGATGGTGAATTCCCATTTCATATTGGCTGCAGTGTCACTTATGATGTAGTCCAGTTTATTTTTGATAACATAGTCATCACACACTGCTTCAAACACCTCACTTATCTTCCCCCCAGCATGAGATCCCTTAAATCAATTGCAGCTTAGCAGATTTGATTGTAGGCAGACTGTTGACTGCTTCACATCAATGGAGTGGGCAGTCACATGTAGGAAACCCCTCATTTGCCTGTCAGACCAGATATCAACTGTAACAGATGCCTGAAGAAGTTTGGCTCAGATGGTTTTCTGCTGCTCTGCTACACTGGTTCCAATCCTGGATGCAGTGGTGGACCTGCACATGTACTTGCTATCTAATATCCCAAGAAAATGATGAAAATTAACATTTTTGACAAATGATATAGGCATCCTGCAATTGATGATAAGGTCAGTGATGATGGGCTCTGTGATGGTCCTTTGATGGGGATGGGAAGAATCGTAGGCTGGAACTTGGCTTTTTCAGGAAAGATGTTATTGGGCTATGACTACTACTGACATCTATGGATATAATCTTTGATTTGATGTTGCTGTACTTCGAGAATCTGATAGGAATAAAATATACAAATCAATAGATTGTAAAATAAGTTCATTTATAACATGAAAGTTAACAAAGCTACAACTATTTTAATTTGTTAACATTTGTAGTTCAGCTGTAGTTATAATAGAGACACCGTAAATCAAACTGTACTTTTGTATTGAATTAGTTTTATAAAAAATCCCCCAAATTAGGAAAAGACATATAAAAAACTTATTTTTCATGGTGGGTTTTTAAATGGGGAACAAAACTTGATGTAGTTAAAGGCTCATCAACTATCTTCATTCCACACATTCTGCATACAGCAATTCTTTTTTTGTGGTGGAATTATCATAGCATTTGAACCCGAAACACACCACCTTTGGTGTTGTGGACGTCAAGATTGTCCATTGATGGTCAATGTGCAAAGCATATACAGTCTTAGCTTAGTTCATTTGTATGTACATACAGGTGGTACATGTAGCTGCATGAAGGTGACAGTGGATGGAGAAATGTAGGTAGAATTTGTGATCAAACAGTTTAGATGTTTCAAAAGTAATTCAAAAAAACATAATTAAAATATATTTTGTAATTACCTGCAGTGTTTAATTAAAAATAAATATAAGGTTTGACATAAGATTGTTTATGAAAAGGTCTAGGCTTTGTTACACGTTTATTTTCTCTACATTCACATTATTCTCGCTACAATCCAACAGTGTTGATTCAACCTCTTCTTTTTTTTTACAGTCGTTTTTCTTGTATTATGTACTATTTAATTTCTTTCTGTAGACTTCTAATGCTAGCAGCAATCCCTTTATAAAATTCATACTGATTGTGTTGAAGAATGATATCAGTCTTAGTCACATTTGGTTGCACTCTAGTTTGTTTTTTTTGCTGGTTGATGTATGGTACAGGTGTTAAAACAAAGCCAAAAATTTGAATTCATTCTACTTTCAAAGAACAATGGAAGGTAAATCTCAGGTGAAACATCAAAATTTTATTAATCTTCATATTTAGTACAACAGAAACTCTGTGGAAGTGTTTGAGTTCAGCAAACAGTTAACATTTTGTGTTCCTCTTTTGCTTTAATAACTGCAGATAGTCTTTCAGGCATTGTTGCAACACATTTAATCAAAGTAGGATTTTACTCCAAATGTCTCTGACACACTCCCATAAAGTTTCTTTGGAAGTAACTTTTGATTTGTCAAGTTTTTGATCAATCAAGTACCAGATTTTTTCATTTGGATTGAGATCGGGGGTCTGTGGGGGCCATTGCATCATTTGAATGACTCTAGCAGCTTCTTTCTTAGCTAAGTAATTTCTGCATAGGTTGGATGAGTGTTTGGAGTAATTATTTTCTTGGTAGTAAAATCCTTTACCAATAATATGGTATACCATGATGGATCAGTATCTGATAGTACTTGCGCTGGTCCATTATTCCATCTATTTTGCAAATATCTCCTGTTGCCTCAGCAGAGAAACACCCCCAAATCATCACACTGCCTCCCTCATGCTTCATGGTAGGTGCTATGCACTGAGGTAAGTATCTTTCACCTTTGCCAAACATACAACCTACAGTGTGAACCAACTATTTCAAACTTGGACTTATCTGTCCATAACACCCTTTTCCAGTCATCAGCAGTTCAGTTTTTGTATTTTTAGCAAATTTCAGTCTCTTGACAATATTTGGAGATTGAAGTAAAGGTTTTATAACTGTTACATGCCCAAATATTCAATTGTCATTCAGTCTTCTTGATACTGTAGATCTGGACACTTTTCTGTCATTTGGTACGTAGTCGTTTATCTCATGCTTGAGATAAATGGCAGTATTCCTTCTGAGTTTAGATGTTCTGCCTCATCCTTTCCTGTTTTCATATTTACCTGTCTCAGTCTCATGATCTAGGGTGGACTTGACAGTGTTTGGGGAGCATTTCAAGGCTGCAGCAATTTGTTGGAGAGTCCAATCAGCATCACATAAAGCTGTTATGCGAACTCTCTGCTCTTTGACAATTCTCTACACTTTTTGGGCCATAGCATGACAACAAAGCTTAATACATAGTGTTAAACACCATTTTTATCAAGATTTGTTTGTGGAATGCTATTAAAATGATTTCTTTGAGCATATACTAAATTTGATCAGTATGTTCATTCAAGCCTTATGACATGCCCTTAGTACAAGTATATAGGAATTCTAAAGAATGATAAGCATTTCTCACCCTGGCTCATTGAATTGTCAACAGAGATCAGTAAAGCATTACCATAGGGTTGAAATTTACATTCTGTAATGACATGGAAGAATTAGCTCCATATTATGGAAAGAATGACAAAATATTCTCTTGTCCTAATACTTTTTCACAGTACTGTACATGTTTTCTATACATGTACATGATAAAAAGGTATGCTGCAATTTTCATGCCAAAGGCAAGCAGAGTTTGAAAACTTACTTTGATCATTTATGCCAGTAGCAGCTAGATATACACCTGGAAAAAAGTTAAGCACCCCCGTGTTTTTTTCAAGTGATTCAGATTGGACGTTCTTGT
>NW_013669019.1:99498-116495 GCF_000517525.1 Limulus polyphemus
ACAAGAACGTCCAATCTGAATCACTTGAAAAAAACTTGGGGGTGCTTAACTTTTTTCCAGGTGTATATTAAAAATGATACTGTTCAAAACTTCAATAGGACTACATCGTTTTTTGAAACTGGGGAATGTCGTCAAGTCATTTCTCTCCATGTAAAGGCAAGTCACAAGTATGTGCTTTATTTTCTTTGACTCCATTTGCTCTGTTAAATTCTTGTCAAATCATTGTATTTTGGTTTTACAAATAACAAATTTAATGGTGAATCTTTGATGCAGTCATGCCATCTTAAGTCCCTTGCAGCGTGTTTCCAGTCAGAGTAACCAGTTATTGCTAGCAATGAAGTTTCCATCACTGTTGAAAACAATTTGCCTATATATAACACAGGATGTTCCCCTTTGATGATGAGTAGTAAAGCCAGTCTCTCTTTCTCCATTCAATTCCTCACAATGGAAAAGTCTTTGAGCATTAGTATTTATACTTGTCGCCTGGATTTGATATTATAGATGCATGGATTCCACATCCACATGCAAGAGGCAATCTCCAATGCACAAACAAAATTTCTCATTTCATCAGAAACTTGTATCCATGTCCCAATGTAGAGTGTAAAGGGTGGGTCAGTATCTTCATTGCTATTGCAATAATTTATTTATTACTGCTGATTTTTAGTGGATAAAAATTTGTAAATTCTATTCAAGAAATACAAACAGTTGATACAGTATATCCTAAAAATTAAAATACTCTTACTTTTCTTGTTAGCAGCGATCAAACTTTTTTCTTGAACAAAACCTGAAGCTTCTGCGGATGAAGAATTGAATGATACAGATATCTGCAACCTAGCTTGGCAACTTGGGTTTATACATATTCTAAACCTACTGCTTGATCATACATTAAGAAACAGCGTGTCAGGTGCAATCTGTGAGGGAGGAGCCTGGCTGACTGCATCATGAAAATGTGGAGTGAAGAGATTTTGATTGATTGAGGCTTATTATTCATTTAGACTGACTAGATCTAGTCTCACATAGACCCAGTACATATGCATTGCAAACTGTATGCAAATGTGCTAGGTCAGAGTAAGGCTACACTTATCACACTATTTGGAGGCAAGCCAATCAAATCTGTGCACTCTACATCACATGACCACATATACTAGGTCAAATGATTTTTATTAAGCACTTTCCTAAAAATGAATGAAAATGTGTCTTTTTTGTTTGTTTATAATGGGCATTTTTTGAGCTACAGTCCCAATAACCCTTACCTTAATCCATCCCTGTATTTTCTACATTTCTAGATCAATAAATTATAACAAACCTGTGTAAGTGATTGAAGAATTTAAGAACTTTTTTAACATCTCTCATTTTCTAACATTTCATGATTATCAGTGTAATGGTCTATGACCCCAAAGAGCATTTGAAATTGCAATGGAGCATGTCAAGATTATTTCCAAAAAGTGAAAAAAATATTATAAATAGAAAAATTATTTAATTCTACCTTTGAATTCAATGAAAATTTAAATCAGGGGAATTAATATGTATTTCAGTTGGTAATATTAATTATGACTATATTAATTTTTCACTTTTTCCATCATTTCTCTTTAAAGTGTAAATTATTTGTGGGTTTGTCTGTACAAAAACAACATTCACAAATCCACTATTTTAGTTGGTTAATGATATATTTGTGAAGTAATAACTTATGAATGTTATATTACATAATGTCAGGTATATACTCCATTACATTAAAATGAAAAATGTTACTTTGTTCATGGATAAATACCTAATAATATTATATTATTGAAGTAAAAAAACTTAATCACTCCAGGAAAAGTATGTTTCAAACTTAAAAGTTTTCAATTTTCAAGTAAAGTACATATGCACTAAATTCTTGTAATAAAAAGTTTCATCTATCAGTGTTAACTAATTTTTTTCACTTTGCCTTATGTGTATTACAGGTAGTATGTTTTTAAGTTGATGAGTAAACTTTGTTCAGCTTAAGAAATAGAATCTTTCATAGCATTTAAGTTTTGATTAAACTCAAACATTCCTGCTTTGACTATGTTTAATGAGTTGGTGAAACTTCAAACTTATGAATTAATTTGTTAATTACTTTTATATTGTATTAAATATTGCTCATTTTTATTATTGAGAGGTAGATGTAAGAAAGAAACCCTGGAAAAATACAAATATGAGGCATAAAATTTTAATCCAAAATTAAAGCATAGCTAAGCTGCAATAGATGATAAAGCCACAAACAAACAGCACATTCCTCAGTTTTGTACAAATTCTTTTAAACTTTAATGATTGAATGAGTCTGCTTTTGTGTTTGTTTGTTTTTACTCATAACAGAAATAGAGTTCATAAAACAAGTTAAAATTTCAAAGAAAAAGAATACATGACTATGATTACACTGGAATTGGCAACAACTCCTGTTATAGAAAAAAACACAAGTGTGGAGGATGACTTTTTGAGAGTCTTCCATCTTTCATCTTCATGAATAGTCTGTCTAAACAATCTATTAAAGAATACATGATTGTACTTGTCATGTTCCAGGTTAATAAACAAATGTTTTGAATATTCTTTAATTAGTGGTCATACATATTTCCTATTATGTACATGGTCAAAATGTCTATAATAGTGCAGACTATGTAATCATAAAATTTATAAACTAAGAAAGAACATGATCTATTTAAGAGTGTGGGTGATGCAAGTTGCAATTTTGTTTTTACTTGCTACAATCCATAGGCAACTACATAGTGGCTTACAAAAGGAAGTAAGAACAGTAATTATGCATACACAAATCACTATCACCAATTTAATTATCTTCACAATTGCTGAACATAGTGATCTCTTTAAAGTTGCAGTTAAGTTTTTTATGTATAAGTGTGTGAGAAATGGCATGGATCTTCTGTTAAACAAAGTTAGTGAAAGTTGAGTTAGCTAGGAACAAAGATTATTCAACATGATACCATGGAATTATCTGAATAATCATTATTGAATTGCATGGAATACTATAAGCCATCAGATGAATTATCATCACTTGAACAATTGTTTTATCAAAAGCATAAATTAATTGTGTTTTGTTTTGTGGAAAAATGAGAAAAATGTAATTCTTTTAACTTAGAAATTTACAAAAACAGCAAGAAAATTTCTAGGCTTCTTTTGATTAATACTGCTCTAAAAAATGAAATCATATTGCATTATATACTTGAGCAAAGACAATCATTGTCTTTCAGTCAATAAATGGAAATATTAACATTTAATAAGACAAAAATCTTTCACAGCTTTAAATACAAATTTTAACCTCTAAAAGTTTTGTAGGAAGAATTGTGGTGTGTCATAGATTTTAGACTTACTTTAGCAAAAATAAAACAAAAACCTTTATTGAGTTTCACTATCTTTACAGTTAGAACAATTTTCCTCTTCAGGAAGAACTATAAGATTCCAATCCAACAGGTTCCTTGCTGATGTGCTTTGATGTGCATTTTGTCTTATGTACTCATTTTTTTTTCTTTTGTTATTTTTGTATTTTCTTAGCTTTGATTTGTTTCTAATAGATTTCACATTTTTTTGGGCTTTCAGCATGATCTGTCAACAGCTCTTGCTACTTCTTTCTCAAAAAGTACTGCTCAGTCAAAATCAGATACAGTTGGTGGGTTCTGAATAATAAAACACAGCAAATGTTTACATTTATAAAAGTGTACAAATCACTAATAAACACAAGTGTATATCATGGCCATGGATCAAAATAGAACACTAGTTATCAAAAACTATCCACATTCACAAAAGTTACCAATATTTTTTTAATGTAGATCAGAAAAGAATTCTAAGTAATAGTAAATACAAAACATTTCTATTGCAACTGTGGATCAGAGGCGAATAGTAATTGTTATAATAAACACAAACATTGATGTTGTGATTGTAGATCAGACAAAAAACCAGAAATTAATGAGTAATACAAAACATTCCTGTTGTGACTGTAGTTCAAAGACGAATACTAGCTACAAAATGTGCTTGTGACTGGATCAATGAATACTGGTTATCATTAATATATATCAAAAATTGCTTTTATGACTGATTCAGAGAAGAATACGAGATATTAGTAATGGCTGCAAAATTTTGATTTTTGAATATGTGAAATAAGAAAGCAAGAAGATGCTCAACAAATGGCATATCAAAAGAGTCTTTATATTTTACTTGTCTTTTGTCAGAAGATGTTCATGGTGACAACTAATTTTGCCATATGACAGAATACATTCTCAAGGACTAGAAAACATCATGGCTCTCTGAAATGTTATTCTTATTATACAATTAGCTTTGTGGAGGAACGAGACCCACAAAACACAACTTTGGAGTGCTCTCCTGGTTACAGGACTACTATACTGGACATCATTCATTTACCAGAGAACTATCATTAAGAGAAGATTATTCACTACTTTACCATGTTTTTAGGTAGGCTGTCATAATTAAAGGATAAAAAAAGCTATAGTTGTTCTTAATATCATTTGAACTTGGTTTTAATTTCATTCACTATTCACCTCTTTATGATAATAGTGGAAACTTCAATATAGATGATAAAGAAATAATAAAATACATAAACTATCCAATAATTTTTATGTAAAAAAGAATGTTTAAATGTGCACTTTCTAACTGTTCAACCTACCACAATATTGGTATCTTAAAAACATGGTTGGCCAAATAACTTTTTATCATTTTGGAGCAAACGTTTTCTTGACTTTCCTACATTTTACAACAATGCAAGTATCAAGAATCTGTGCGACTGCAGTATTTTGTTCTTTAAGAGAATTACCTAGGAACAAAGATTTCCTACAAGATACAGCATCAAAGCTGCCATTTAACAAATTATTGCCTATTGTTAAAAAAAAAACAACAAGAGAGCCAAAATGGAATATACAAATGTGCAGTACCACAAATCCTAGCTAATCTGTGTGAAATCCTGAAGTTTAAATGTTTTATGCTAAGAAAACTCTGTCATAGAAATATAATTTAAAGTAAATCAACAAACCTTTTAACATCTGCTTTATTTCTGAATAAAATTTTTGTATTTTAACATTAATTACTATTGCACACTGATTGAATTGTAATCATACAATGATTTTGGCTCTGTCGTGATTAACAAACTTAATCATATGTTACACTATCTTTTATCCACTCTACCAAGCCATCAGACTGGGGATGATGAGGTGAAGTGCACATCTCCACCATGCCCAACAATTTACACAACTCTGAAAGCACCCGATTATTCAATTTAGTTCCATGCTGTATGTGAATCTATTCAGGTTCTCCAAGCTAGGCCATCCAATGCCCCAAACTGCTGACATATTAACCAAGTTGTAAGCTTTAGCCAACTTCAGGAACTACTCAATAGTCACTAGTATATACAGCTAACTTTGTTCCTTTTCTAGAAGTGGACGAGTGTTATCCAGGAAATTTTCTGTAGGGGGGAGAACCAACAACTCTACTGAAGTTTACCCTGTTTAGGTTGACTCTTTCTCTGATTAGCAGACACCATACTGTGTTGACACCAGCATTTAATGTCTCGACTCAATTGTGACCAATAAAACTACTATCGAATGTTAGCATATGTGCAAATAACACCTTGGTGTCCACTATTATTTGTGGTATGCAAGGTCTTTAGAATATTGTCCTTCAAATTTCTGGAACCACTAGCTGCAACATAGGCTGAGAATCATGACTTTGTGGCTAATAAAGTTGGTAAAACACACCTTCTGGAATAATAACTGCACATACGAATGCCATAGATTACGTACCACCATGCTATGCTGCTCAATCTGAGCTGGTCGGGCTTTGTCATAGTATAGCAAGGAAATAGTGACCATTCTAGATATGGACCTTCAGTTGCTCTTTCTGGAGCTCCCAAAGTTTTAAATTTGTCATTCAATTACTAGGTGATTCTCTTTTATGACCTGTCAAATGATTTCACCTCCCACACGATGTTCAGGGTCTGAGCATTCAACAAATATACAAGATCTCACTGTACAGCAAGACAATCTATCAGCATTTTCGAGTTGTGAGCTCTAGTAATACTGTATGACTAAATCATACTCCTCCAATTTTGTTAATGAGCATGCTATGAATTTTCACCAACCATTTCAGTGACTCATGTTCCACTTGAATAGTGAACTTTATAACATACAAGTAGTGTCGATAGTGTTTAATGATACTGCAACTGCAAACAGTTCTTTTCATATAATATTTGTATTCAGGAGCCATAAGCATTTGTCTAACTTACATGATTACACATTCTACTCCATCCTTCAACTTTTGTAACACTGCTTTAATTCCACTATCACTGGCATTAGTATCTAACAAGAACTCGTAATACTGCATGGATATAGTAGCACCATGATTTTTGAGAGCAATTGTCAAGCATGCAAGTGCTTGTTCGTATTCTTCACTCCACCTGGAGTGTATATCAACTTTAGTTAAAGTTGATAATGATGTGGAATATTCCAGAAATTGGCCAAAAATCGTTGACAGTAAGACACAACACCAAAGAAACTATGGACTTCTTGCTTGGAAATCGGTCGAGACCAATCTCACATCACTGCTATTTTAGTTAGTAGGAACCATGGAAATTCCATTTTTATGCACATAAATACACATTTCCTGGTTTCAAATTCAAGATTGCGTTTTTTGTCAACTGGAATACTATTTTCAGGTTCTCGGCCACAGACTAACATATTCAACCAAACACCAAGACATGATCAACATAGATCAGCCCTTTTAGTGTAAGCTCTATAAAGTGACAGGCCTATTACACAGGCTATCTCTTATGCTGGTAGTTGTCTTAGTTCTATTATCATCATTCAACTCGACTTGGCAGTATCCAGATGCCAGGTATAGTGTATTGAACCATTGGGCTTCTTCCAAAGTGTTTAGGCATTTATCTGTTCATGGTAGTGGAAAGACATTATGCAAGTTACTGTGTTCGCCCATCTTAACTCAATACAGAACCCAGGTATACTTTTCTTCTTTCTGACAGTCACTGAAGGTTGTATTGTCATGTCCTTTAATATCTGTTGTACCTCAGTACATTCCTGATGTTCCAAGGATGCCTGCTTCGTGATTATTAAAGTTTCTGCCTAGATAACCTTCACAATCCACAGCTACTGATATCAGATATATTAGTAACCATGTATTCATTTTTGAGACATGGTGTGATGGATGCAAATCTAGCATTACCAGTAGCCTCGGTTACTTCCACATCACTCATTATGCAGTTGATCATTGGAGCAGGAAGCTGGATAACAGCATGATTGCAGAACAACTCTGAGATTTCATTCTCCTCAGTATGATAACTAGCTGGGCTAAAGTGACTTGTTTTCTGGTCCTGAAACAGCTTATTTCATGAATGTACTTAATAACTGCATAACATAGCACTAGTACATTATACTTCATCCATATTAAACCCTGGAACAATACATATGTATATCAGAGTACTTTGACTCCTTCAGTCCACTGTTCATGTGTCTTGTCTAGTTACCATTGGATAACTCTCCCATGGAATATTACTTCACTGGTTGCAAAGTGGTTAACAGGTCCCACAGAATGTCCATCTCCAAAATGCAAGTGCTAGAACCAAGGTCATCAATGACTACCTTCATACTGTGAGTGATGCCTTCTAAACAGTTGGAGACACAAGTCTAGTTTACTTACGTTCACCAGAATGAAGTTGGTGTTGATTGGTTTGAGTGGTGGTTTTGCTTGGAGTGCTTGATATACCATGAAATCTACCTATGTTCTGAATGCTTCTGTTGCACTCAATCAAATTAGTGGCCAGGCCCATTTTGGGATCTTTTCCTATGAGCTTTAGTGACAGTGCTCACCACCTATTGTGTCGAAACCTATACTTTTGAGTACCTTGCTGCACAGCAAGGTACAGACTGTTCACTTGAAAGTTACCCAACTCCACACAAACGTAACAAACACTGTACTCAAATCTTGCAGAGCAATGTCTGGTGAAGGCATCATTACCATAGGCTGTGACATATAAATAATGAGAGAACTGGGATAACTCTTCCCATTCACTGTGTACCCGTGTAATTGCTTTATAGTTCCCAGATGTAAGGATGATTGGTTAACTCTTGGCTGGGCTCAAGTTTCTGTGGTGTAGGTGACTGAGTAGGACCGTTTGTCCAATGTATAGAACTTTCCCTCTCATGCAATTAGTTTGAAGTTACCATTTTGTACTGCATCACTACAGAAACTATCTCTGTAAGGATAAGAAGGTGTCTTCCCACTCAGCTGGTGCCTTATAATCTTACTTGGGTATTTCTTCCATAAACTTGAGAATGAGAATATCCTTGCAATCTGCCACAGTCATTAGAGTGTAGGCTTTACTGTGCAACTGGTAAAACTCATTCTTGAATCTATCCAAGCTCTCCGTGATACCCTTCTTTCAGGTTTTGAACCCAGCCCAATGGATTGCTCGATTTTTCACCAGATGGGGTATCAGTGCAACTCACCATAGGCTGTGTTGCAGTTCCAAAGTTGTATCTTGCTCATATGCTTGGTAAGTCTAGGACTAGACCATCTAGACTCAAGATCAGGCATTTTACAGCTTGCTCTGGATATCAGCCATTCCAAGTATTTAACTTGTCTGAAACACTTCAGAAAATGGTTTACATTTTCCTTTGCTGCACTCTTGAATGTTATGCTAGCACCTTTTCCTCATGATCTCCCAACCATTGTCTGATCAATATATTCTTGACGTCATTGATACAATGTTATAGACATGCTCAGGAACTCTGAATGTCGTGCAAGTAGTCTATTCATGTCCCTTGGCACTGGAATAATGAATATGTTGGCTCTGCACGATTGCAAGTTCTTCCATGATCCATGGTTACTCCAGCAGAATACCTCTCGGCTTCGATAGGTTTAAAACTGCCTCCCTCCCCTGACCTTCCAGTGAAATAGCTCCTGCTGGTGGATGTCATCCACCAATGATCTCTCTTGATCATCCCCAGATGGATTTGACCAGAGATGGAGTTGGGTAACTCTGAATGAGAGAGGTCTCAGAGGCACTTACAGACCACCTCATTTTGTTTCAGGATTGTCAGATGCCACATCATCATTACTACCCGCACTCATTTGTTGTTGGATGCAATGAGATAGAAGCCAAGAACATTCACAGCATCGGCAAAAGTTTCCTTCTAGGAAAGGACTACTCCTTGACTTGACAATTCTGTGAAACAACTGTCTCCCTCTAGTGACCGACTCTTCCTCTTGGTTGTTAGTCCTTAAATTTATGGAAAATGCCACTTCAGTAACAACAAAGCCTTTTAAACTTATACATAAGAGTAGGAGTAAAGGGCAATACACATGTTACTGGAAAACAGAAAATTTCACAGTAAAATATCCTGTGATCATGGCACCCACATTTTTTCCCTTTTCATTCCTGTAGTACTTTCAAGAGAAAATGATTTTCCTTGGAGCATTTTTGTTTGTTATTAAGCACAAAACTATAAAATATGCTATCTGTACTCTACCCACTGTGGGTATCAAAACCCAAGTTGTTACCTGTGAGACTTACTGCTGAGTCACTGGAGGGATCTTAGAGCAATGGGATAGGTTTGCTAAATAACAATATATTCATCAAAATACTTATTACATTGTAGTTCTGAGTTCCGTGAATAACTCAGTTCATGAAAATAAAGTAAAAACTAAACACCATGTAAACAAATGAAGAATCCATATTAGTTTCTCTAATACAAACACAGTGTATGTGCACTTGCCTTTCTAATGATATATGGTCGCTTTTACTAGACCAGGGCTAACTTCTATCTGACTGACTTGGCTAAGATCATTTGTCACAGTGTAAACCTTATGTTATCTACTTCAAAGGTAATGTCAGACTAGTACTACTTACATAACTGGTCATTCTCATTCAAGCTCAAGGGAGGCCATAACATCGAGGCATCACTAACATTTGAGGACAATGCAGTCAGCATCCTTATATAATGTGCAGTATTTTTTATCATGAGCCGACCTGGTGTTACTTCCCAAGAGAATGACAAAGAACAAGGGCAACTAAAAGGAAACAAGTTAACAACACTCTTGAACAGGGACTATGTGAAAACTGTACAAACCAGACTAACTTTAAAATTTCGAATAATATTATATTAAGATAAGGAGGTATAAAATGCATGTTTTGTTTATTTGCTTGTTTCTTGTTGTGCACAAAGCTATATATAGGGCTATCTGTACCTGTCCAACACAGGTATCAAAATCAAATTTTTAGCATTATAAGCCAGTAGGCTTACCGCTGAGGGCTAAATGCTTGGAATACTTGTATATACCACAGACTTATTCAAACAGATTATTTTCCTAACTGCTATTTTTGTCTTTCTTAGTATAAATGTTTAAACATAATAAATTAGGAAAACCATAATTTAATTTTCTGTTCTTGGAATATAATGCTTGTTTAATATTTTCGAGGTTATTTAAAAGGTTTTAAATTAATTGTACAATTCCTTATTCTATGTATTATTAATTTTTCTACAGGTTAAAGTACAACATTGAAAGCCAAATTGAAGAAGATTGTGAGTATATAGAACTTTTATAAAGAATGGTTATCCTACAAACTTCGTCTCAGACTTCAAGAAAAACTAGAGTTCCCAGCCTCAACAACAAGTCCAACATAAAAACAAAATTACCGTGTAACCTTAAATCAGATGAGAAACCCAAGATGCTATGCTACAGGTTCAACATAAAAGCTCATTTCAAGTGTGAAAAACCCTTCCAAAAGATCCTGCTGAGTGTGAAACAAGCCATCAACAAATTAAAATAAAATAACTAATCTACAAATAAATGTTCGTGTAGAAATACATACATTGGAGAGACAGATCAAACCAGAGATCAGAGATTAAAGAACATAAAGATGCAACGAGACTGACACATTCAGGAACATTAGCATTGGCAGTACATTATTACAAAAGAAGCCATATCATAAACTGTAACCAACATCAAATGTTAGACCTGGTTCATCATTGGAAAATTAAATAATCCCCTTACATCAAGTTACACCAATCTATAATATATGGAATGGTTACATTCTGTAGCAGTAGATTTATATGTCAGCAAATGGATAAAATGATTGTATGTCAAAAGAGATGAAAAATAGTATTCGAACAAAAGTTCAAGACTGGTGACTGGAGTTGGTGGGGTATATTCCTGCAACATAGATACAACTCGGTTCTAGCTGAACTGGTACACATCCTAGTAATTGAATAAGGTTAATTATAAGTTACAGTGGTCACGTGGAGCGAGGACATTCATGGAATATGTTGAAAAGTTTAATATCTATGCCACTGATAAGCTTCTTGAGAACTGGTTTCTTAAGGAAACACAGTTATATGAGTAGGTTGACTAACTAACAAAGTGTTATGTCATATGATGATATCTCAACTAAGGTGGAGGAAGAAATTAGCATTGCTTATATATGGATGTTAATTAAGAATCACATGAATAAATGCCAATGGAGGAGCAGGCAGTCTGCTCTGATGATAAGCAGAGACGCTAATGACGACTTCTTAATTATCATGACTGAGATTAAATGCTTGACCAACAGTTAGGACTGTCACGTAATGGAAAAATTAACGATTAAATGAAAGTCGCCGGCCTTGCTTTCCAAACTGTCGAGTAGTGTTCCATGATATGATATATATGCCGTATGTCATGATGATTTGATTATGTTACAGTTAGGACAATTGTTTGGTTGAAAAGTTGACAACTGAAGGACATTATGACCCGTAATTTCTGAGGTATCGAGCAAAACTAACTAGATACAAGGTAGAACAGCTGAAGTTTTTGAACGAAAATCCTATGGAAAGTTACAGTTGGATTCAACTGTTAAGGATAACCAGGTACTCTTAGTAATATGCTAAAAGGTCTTTAATTATTTGTTTCCAAGTGCTTAGGTTAAGTTGTGTAGCAAATGGTGGTGGATATTTATTGGTATAAACTTCCTGAGTGATCTCATTATCTTGCATGTAAGGCAGTAGTCTGTGTTTTGCCACTCTGTGAGGCTATTCGTCTATACCAGTCTTCTTGAAGTGCAGTTGGAAGGTTATACTCTAACAAGGCATTATAAATTAACGTCGACTGTATAAATTAGGCAAACTGTATAACTTCTTGTTAGATTTTTATCTTAGTTATTTTCCTGTTTATCTATGTAGTGTTTTTAAGACCCTTAGATAGCAGTGCTTAAGCAAAACATGGCAAAGGTGATTTCACTGTCATCCTTAATACGCCTACTACATTGGACTGTGTATATGTGTGCATATTTTGTAATTCTTGACTTGGAATGTGATCTAATTAGATGTTCATAACAAAATGGTCCATTTCTACTCGTTTCTATTTGTGATTACTTTTAGTTTTGTGACATTGCTTGAGTTAGAAGAATCCTAATTCAATAAGTGGCATCCTCAGATTTCATATGAGCACACTTTTCAAAAGCCACAACTTACTCTTTCGTTTTTGCAGCTCTTTTTTTCTCCTGCTCTTGGTTTTTCATTTCTCTTGTCTTTGGTTTCCTGTTCAGCTCTTGTGCTCAACTCTTAACTTATTACTGCCCTTGACTCCAGAAACCAGACAGGAGTCACATAAATTAGAAGTCCAGCCAGCTGATAACATAACACTTGGTGTGAATAAATAATTCTACGTTTCTAAGTTAACTTTTGTTTACTTGTTTTCCTATGATAGCCATGTTCGGTTATTCTTTGCCTAACATTCCTGAACCTTCGGTTTGCAGATAATTTAGACTTTTCTGTCACACCATAAAAACAAGGACGGTAAAACACAACAACAACTATTAATTAAAAGTTTAATTTGCCAACTTTATTCATCATACCATTTTGTAAACTCTTATAATTTATATCAAACCATTTGTAAGAGTTATGATAATATAAATGTAAGCTGTTTTGGTTTCTTATTTTATGTTTCATTCAGTTTTAGGATTTTTTAAAACATGCGAGTAAGAAAAGCTATATTTTCTTTAACTCTTTGGTTGCGAAAGGCCAGGGTCGTAGACAGGTTGAATTCCTGGCGCCTGGGCACCCATATTTTTTACAGAGAAAACAAATTTTTTCCAGCTATAATTTGACATATTTGGCAAAGTACCAAAAAGCAATACGGATCATACATATGTTGGTAGATGACTGCCATGTTGCCGTTAAGGAAAAACATTCACTTACACATTATTTAAAACTATGCTCCATAGATGAGTCATTTTTTCACTTTCTATTAAATATAGAATAATACATGTGTGCTTATAACAAGCATGCACTGACATATGTCTTATTATAGCTTTGTCTAGGTACAAGCTAAAAAGTATCTACTGTAAGAAGTTTACGCTGTAATTTTTTCGCCTTATAATTAATACACTGCACACGAAGTGAGTGTTTTTGTCTATTATGCGTATATTAATGGATTCTCCATAAGGTTTATTAACTATAGTTACGAATAGTGTCTCTGTAATTACGTCTATGATGCTCGATGCCTTGAAATTTGATCATACATTATACTGTTGAGGTGCCATTTCTGAACTATATCTGCACAGTTGAGCTTGCATACTTTACTCCTGAAGCAGGTGTCCCACAAGGAGAGGTAGTTAGCCCCATACTCTTCATCATGTATGTAAGCGACATGCCACTGACTGATACAAATTTCTGTTATACCTCATAATCTGTGGATGATGTAGCAATGATGTTGGAAGAGCTCCCACACGTTCTCCACAAACTTACAATCTGCTCTGTACGATATTGCAGAATATTGTCAAAATAAAAATGAATGTACCAAAAAAAAAAAAAACACAAGTACTCGTGCTTACAAAATTAAAAAAGGCCCTTATAAACAATCCCGAAAGCCATCTCCGTGGAAACCTCCTCCAGACTACTACATCAGCAAAATTTCTAGGCCTCATCTATGATACAAAATTAATATGGCAAACAAACATAAACGACATTACAAACAATGTCTGGAAACGAGTGAATCAGGTTAGAAGTCTGTCTGAAAAGAATACAGGTATATCACCCAAAAATATAATCAAAATCTACAAACAATGTAGTCATCCGGTAGTCGTGTATGCCTGTGCGGCATGGATTAACGTAGCACAAAGCAAAATCAAAACCAAACTGCAAACATTACAAAACTCTATCTTCACTAGTATATATAAAGTTCCACGCACAACAAGCTCACATTTCTTACACAACTACACAAATATACAACCACTCTATGACAGACTTCTACATAACTACGTAAATACACAACCATTCTATGACAGACTTCTACATAACTACGTAAATACACAACCACTCTATGACAGACTTCTACATAACTACACAACCACTCTATGACAGACTTCTACATAACTACGTAAATACACAACCATTCTATGACAGACTTCTACATAACTACGTAAATACACAACCACTCTATGACAGACTTCTACATAACTACGTAAATACACAACCATTCTATGACAGACTTCTACATAACTACGTAAATACACAACCATTCTATGACAGACTTCTACATAACTACACAACCACTCTATGACAGACTTCTACATAACTACACAACCACTATGACAGACTTCTACATAACTACACAACCACTCTATGACAGACTTCTACATAACTACGTAAATACATAACCATTCTATGACAGACTTGTACATAACTACGTAAATACACAACCATTCTATGACAGACATGTACATAACTACGTAAATACACAACCACTCTATAACAGACTTCTACATAACTACGTAAATACACAACCACTCTATGACAGACTTCTACATAACTACGTAAATACACAACCATTCTATGACAGACTTCTACATAACTACACAACCACTCTATGACAGACTTCTACATAACTACACAACCACTCTATGACAGACTTCTACATAACTACGTAAATACACAACCACTCTATGACAGACTTCTACATAACTACGTAAATACATAACCACTCTATGACAGACTTGTACATAACTACGTAAATACACAACCACTCTATGACAGACTTCTACATAACTACGTAAATACACAACCACTCTATGACAGACTTCTACATAACTACGTAAATACACAACCACTCTATGACAGACTTCTACATAACTACGTAAATACACAACCACTCTATGACAGACTTGTACATAACTACGTAAATACACAACCACTCTATGACAGACTTCTAAACAAACCATCCTCTTACTCCCGGAAAACCCTACGTAAAAATTAATTATTACACTCACTTTATCACTATATCATACATATGAAAATGAGCCTAAATAACTTTAATCTCTAAATATATACTATAAATATAGCAATCAGCCACCTACTGCTAGACTTACTTAACATATTATTTGTGTAGTATACGTTATGTATTAAAAAAGGGTATTTATGCCAATACATAATAGAGATATTACAAAATGAATAAGCACTGGATTATAGGGGACCGTTTGTGATATGTGATACTGATAACATACCAAATAAAGCAAAGTGAATGTGCTAAACGTTGAAGATAAATGGGCATGGCCCTGATTAGGGGTTTTCTAATCACGCTAGTGAAATTACAGGAAAGCAACACCCTCATTTATCTGAACTACAGCATTTATCAGTGCTACTAAAATACCTGTGCAGGTAGGAGGAAGAGGTGGAAGCATCAAACCTGGCCCTCCCTGATCCTGTAAAGGATAATGATCCCGATAAAGAGAGAATTCTTTTCCAGAGGTTTTGTCTTTTAATAGATATTTGTGCCAGAAGTAGGGATTATTATTCACCATGTACTCAAAATGAAATAAAGCAATATTTTTGTGTAAGTAATCAAATTTTGCCGTTTAAAATTCTTAGAAACATTTGTATTTTATACTCAGTAATTTGCTACTTATTATTACAAGGTGAATGTGGTGAAATAATTTATTCAATAACCCATACATGTCATAAAATTACTTATTAATTTTCTTTTAATTTAACTAAAACTAAATTAAACAAACTAGCCAACTGTTAGGTGCTAAATAAATATATAAGACAGCATCACTGTTAGCTTAATTGAAAACAAAACAAAAAAATAAAAGCAAATCGTATACAAAGCAAAATAATAATCCTGCTATATACTAAAATCATTTCTCATTCCTTAACGCACTTATCACAAACGCTTTTGGAACTAAAACTAATTATGGCCCACATTCTTTTTTACTCTGGCTACGCCCGTGGGCAAGGCTATACCCTTATGTAGGTATGAATACTGTGTTTCTGCATCAGTTAAGCACTGCGTATGAGTAGTTACATTAAGTTTGTTTGATTTCTATGTCTACTGGAGTAATTTAGATCATATATCTAGTTGTTATAAAGGGAACCTTTATTTAGGTAAACTGATGTCTAACAAATATATATATATATTAGGTCGTCAAGAAATTAATGTCGTATTTTGGAACACTTTCATTAACCACCCCCCAAAAATGTACATCACGTATAACAGCTAAACAAGCCACCTAAATGTCACATTAGTGTAGCCTATATAATGTGTAAAGTTTAGTTTTCTCTAATCCCTTTTAGTGATGGCACACGACGAGACACACATTCGGCATGTCATGCTGTTTGAATACAAGAAGGGAAACAACGCCTCTGTAGCCACAAAGGATATCAAAGACGTTTATGGAAATGTTTTTAACGTTCGTAAGTGTCAACGATGGTTCAGCAAATTTTGTTCAGGTGACTTTAGCCTTAAAAACTGTGATGGCAGGGGCCGACATGTTGGAATTGATATTGATGCTCTGAAGACGCTTGTTGAATCTAACCAAAGGAAACACACTCGTGAAATGGCCCTGAAATTGCATGTTTCTCATGAAACAATACGTAAACATCTAAGGAATATAGGAAAACTCTTTAAAGAAGATATTTGGGTGCCTCACGAACTCTCCGATGATCATCATTTCCAACGTTTGAACGTTGCTT
>NW_013669019.1:116917-124786 GCF_000517525.1 Limulus polyphemus
AAAAGGAGTAATTCATTTCGAACTTCTCAATCCACAGCGACCTGCAATGCAACGATCTATAGTCAGCTACTGGAACGATTAAATCAAGCCCTTCATCAGAAATGCCCTTCACTCGTCAATCAGAAAGGTGTTCTTCTTCTCCACAACAATGCACGTCCACATGTGGCACGTTTGACGAACACAAGATTATGAAGTTGGATTGGGAAGCTCTCCCCCACCCACCATATTCTCCAGATATGGCACCATCAGCTTACCATCTTTTTCGTTCTCTGTAGCACCATCTTAATGGGAAAACGTATGCAAATGTGTAAGGTGTTAAAGAGGACATTGAGATGTTTTTTGCTTCAAAACCAAGTTATTTCTTTAATCAAGGCATTAGCAACCTGATTATAAGAAGGAAAAGCATCATCGATAAGAATGGAGACTATTTCATATAATAAATGTTATGTTTTGATATATAAGTTATTTGGGTTTTTTCATCTAAAAAAAAGCAACATTAATTTCTTGACGACCTAATATAAGTCTCCACAATACAGCCGGTTCTGGATATGCCTTGTAGAAGGCAAAATGAATATGGAGAACCAAATGATGGAGTTTTATCAATACTGACTGGCTTCAATATTCTATATCGGGAAACTCTTTGGCTCTTGAAGCTAGAGATAGTATGTCTATGCAAGATAGGAGCAAGAATCATAATGGTATCATACTTTCAAGTCAGATCAGAGTTTTAGTGTTATATTCCATCTTTCCTAGATTACCTGATAAACAATCATTCACACATTAGACATATTAAATGTAGATGAGTCCCAAACTTATAATAGCTTGTAACCGTGTCTGTATCAATCCTCAAAATGAGGATGACTTCACTTAAGGAGGATATGACACAGAAACAAGGTCAATTTGGTATGAGTCTTATTTAATAATCCTTCTGGTAAACAATCTTTGTCCAAGCTAGAGGAATAACACAAGTATTTGCCTTTTCCACATCTATATAGCAAACATTTGTATGAAAATGGAAAAAAAGTTATCAGAAAATATCTAAATAAAGATACATTATTTGTAATTATGGAAGAATGAAATTTACTGTTCTTTCCAATGCAACATCTAGAGTGCATAGTAGAAATTTCTTTCACATACTATCGAGACATGTTTAATATATAAATTTGTAATACTTACTAGCTTCTTACAGAACAGTCACGACACTAGTTGTTTAATGTAAGTCATGAGCTCTTTGATACAAATGTCCATATTTTCTAAATATTGGCATCGATAGTTTTAAATGGAAAAGAGGGCAATTAAAATCCAAATGCTGTTTAGTTAATTATCTACAAATAATTACACTGTTCATTATATCATGAATGCTAATATTATACTGTTTTTTCTTGACCTACAAATTTCTGAACATCAGAGATGAGAATTACCTGCCATTTGGCGGATTTCCTCCCATTATATTTTCACAATGGCCAGCCAAATATACTTATTAGTTCAAATCCAGTGAGACAAATCTTGGAGGAGTGCAAGTGCCGTGGATAAAATACAAGAACTAGCAGGTTCGATTCCAAATTGCCTTGTCTACTTTATTGCATACATTAAAGGAAAATAGGTGTGTGTTGCTCCTTTTAACTGGTGGATTGATGGACAGCTGGCCAAACAATCACAAAATGTCATTTAGTACTCTTTATTTCTCTTTTTTATTTTTTTTTTGGTAACTTACATTTTCCTATATTTTGTATCATTCCCTAGGGCATCATCTGGCTTACCAGTGAAAAAGATTACTGTCGCTTTTTATGTTTGACAACCTTTCCCATGAGAAAGTACACATGATACCTTTGTTGGCTGATGGCTCCATTGAAAGATTTTCTATGTTAAGAACTAATGTTCAATATATGTATAGAAAACTGAAGACTATATATATTACATAAAGGATGAGAGAAACATGGTATGCCTGAATACCACAATTTTCTTTTCCCTTTTAGCATCAGACCACCCCAGAGCTGTTCCTAAATTAAAAATTTGAAAACCAATCAAACATCTTGCATATCAATTCTAAATTGATATAGCTTACTATCACACCTGCAAAACAATTACTCCACGACACATGCAAATAAAACAGGCAACATGACATTAGAGCAAAAACACATTAAATAAAAAAAACAAAAATACGTTATAACGATTAAAATTATGCACAGAAAGAAATATCCTTTCACATAATTCAAATACAACAAACCCTTTAAAAATTGCATTACAAAAATTACAAACAATATAAAACAATTGACAAAATAATATATACAATACAGTACAAAAATATAACCCTTCATAAAAATATACATACATAGTCCTGGTATATGTACAAGCACACACACAGAAATACAAAAACGTATCATTTTTAAATTATTTACACAATACATATTCATAAAAAAATGCATAAAATACCATTCACAATTCAATTATTAACATTATATGTACAAATATACAAAAGCACAATATCAAAATCCAATAACTGTTACAAAAAAGATGTTTTATTAATCATTTGTAATCAAACAAATGTTCATAATAAGAACTCTTAAACATTAATACAAAAAAAGGAAAAATAGTAAATAAAGTTAAAATAACTATTTACAATACACAATTGCTCACAAAAAATATTCTTCTAAGACTGAGCTGCAATCACCCAGTATTTTCTGTATAGGCTGTGTGTGCCTGGTCCTGAGATGATGTCAGGGCATTTGGTATTTCCCTGGCCAGTCTTGGTCCAACAATAATTTATCACTAGGGGAGGACCCTCTGGTTCTGAGATAAGTTAATGGAAGGGTCAGGCAACGTCCACGTGTTGGGGGATCCCATCACCAGAATATCATATTTCATAGGCCCATATATACCACAGTCAGGCCAAAAGATCTCCAGTATTTTTATGTTTAAGGCAGATCATGTCACTGTTGTTCAGTGTGTCTCCTTCCATGCAATGGCACAGATCAAAAACAATGTGACTGTTAGATTCAAAATTTAATTTAACTACTTTATTCTCAATGTATATTAATAAACATGGCTTTAACACATAGTTAATAAATCAAAATTCAATGTAACATATGTTTTAATTTATTAATTTTATAAAGAAATGTATCAATTTATCCTCAATCTCCTCTTGTATGAGAACAGTGATCTTTATTCTCTAGGTCTTCCGCCCTTCTCTAATTTAATTATTACCCATCTCTGAAGTACGGTATTTAACGTAAATTATTCATTGTAATATACATATTATAATACAAAGTCTACTTTTTATCTTCAATCTTCTTTGTTTACAGAATCATAAACTAAACCATAAACATAAATTCAGACCAGCTTGCTACACCAACCTGTCACATCCTCTCTTTCACAAATAACCAATAATTTTCTCTGACGTTTTATATTATATCATTAATAACCATTATAAAGACCAACTATCGAAGGACGTAAATGCTATGCTTTTTCAGTACAGAGTGTTGTTTTCAGTTTAAAAGTATATCTTGCATTGTACAGATAAAGAAGCTAGGAGAATTATTTTAAGCCACTCTTGTCTTAGTTAGAAAGCCAAATAAACATGAATAGTTCTGGCATTTATAGGACATTGTTTGTTTTGTGCTTTTTATTATTCGGTGTTTTAGATGTATTATTTAAGTAAATAAAAATTATTTAGTGTACTTGAACTTACCAGTGATGATAGGATGATGGTGATAATTATGTTGGAGTAGGGGTTACAAGGATGCAGGGCTCTCTCCATCATCATCCTGGGATGAGGGGACCCCCACAGAGGTAGCACTGGATGGGGAACCTATGATGGTTAGTGGATCATCAACATCAGATGACAGTGGACCTTGTTAGAGTGAACCTCCAGGTGAGACTGGAACAACTTCAAGTGAGAGTGGAGCTTTGGGTGAGTATGAAATATTGGCTAAGCTCGTGCTACTGTTGTAATGCTAGTGGCAGGCATAGCTGTGATGAGTGACTGAGTAGTGGGGTGGTGAGAGTAGCAGTGGGAGTGATGACCTTAAAGAAGCTTGTTATTGTTCCTTGCTTGCTTCATGTTATTCTGGAGGTCCCTGTAAATTTCTTTGTAACGAATCATATCATCCTCCAATATCCTTTTAAACTTTAAACTGCATTCCATAAAATAGTTCAGCTCAACCACTTTATCAGCGACAACCTCAGCCATGTTTTTTATTGTAAGCTGTGGTTTTGGCTTCTAAGCCTCATGTTCTTCCTATCCTCATAATTGGTGCACATGAACTATGCAAGATCCTTTGCTCCAGTGGTACAGCAGTATGTTTGTGGGCTTATACCACTAGAAACTGGGTTTCTATACCCGTGGTGGTCAGAGCACAGATAGCCTTTTGTGTAGCTTTGTGTTTAATAACAAACAACAACAGCAAGATCCTCCTCATTCAACTGCTCTTGGTGGGAGTCGTTGAGTTTCTCCCCCTCAGCATCTGTCCTTGAAGTTTTCTCCACTGCTTTTTTTGCCAAACAAATAATCCTCTGCACCTCTTAATCCACAGATGGAAAGCCTCTGAAGTCATTCACTGCTTCAGGCCACAACTTCCTCCAAACTGCATTCCAAGTGTGCTGTTTTATTTCTTCAAAAGACTTCTGGATCTTATTAATACAATCAGCAATGTTTCATTTTTTCCAACAATCAGTAACTGAGAAAGAAAGAACAGCCTCCATCTCGCACAGCATTCCTACAATGGTGCAGTGGGTGTAATTGGTCTTGAAGGTTGCAATGAGACCTTGATCCATAGGTTGTAGGATACTTTGGTTTGGGGGAGGTAGGAAGATTATCTATACGTTGGGGTGAGCAAACTGGAGGCTTTCAGGATGGCCAGGAACATTGTCCATGATAAGTAGAACTTGAATGCCAGATGTTTGGATGCTAAGTACCTTTCCACATGATGGACAAAGCAGGTATCAGTCCAGAAACATCGTAGCTCACTGGCAGATACAAAGGGGACCATGGCCCCCAAACGAAAGTAAAAAATAAATGTCATGATGATTTTAACCCACGAACAGATAGTTTGTTAGTGTGATTTCTTGCAATGTGAAACATATTTTTGAACCACACTCTTGAAAGTTTAGCATTAAAAATATATGAGATGATTTTTGAGCCATTTTAGGTGCATTTCTCTATTCCAGATGGCACCAAAGTGCAAAGCTTCTGCGGATTCTGCCCCTGGACCCCACCAGAGGCCGTAAGACAGGCCCATGGACCCCACACCATAGATGCTTGTACTCATGTTGGTACCAGCTGTCCAAAACTTTAGGCCCCCAAACACTAACCCTGAATCCACCAGTGTTGTAGCTGTCACCAATGCCTTCCTATTTGCCTGCTAAAACACTGGTAGATGATTCTTGTTTTTTCTCTTGAGGGCATGGGAGATCCAGGCCTTATCAAGCAGCACCAACTTGACCATGCAGTCACCTGTTGCACTCTCACAGACGAGAAAGGTAAGGCAGTCCTTATCTGCCTTGAACCCCAGGGCAAGTTTCTTCTCCTTGGATAAGACACTATGAGTTGGCAGCTTCTTCCAGAAAAGGCCTATCTCATCTTCAATAACACTTGAGCTCTGGTGGGTACTTTTCTGCAGCTACATGATCAGCCAATGGTGCTTCTCCTGCTAGCTTAAGGTTATGGAGGTTGTAACACCTCATAAAATTCATGAACCAGCCCCTGCTGACTTGAAATGTGTGGCTAACAGTGGCAGTGCTACTGCCTTCACTCACAGCAGTTTCATAAGTCCACTGAGAGTAGCTTTTTTCTGATGCTGATCTTCTATCCAAACACCAAGAATTTTCTCTAGTTGGTCAACAATTGGGTCACGAGATTGGAATGACGCTTTTGCAATTTGGGGAGCACTAACTGCAATGCTTGCACAGATATTGTCCTCATTTTCCTTAACAGACCTCACTGTTGACTAACTCATTCCAAAATGCCTGGCCACACATGCTTGTCTCTCACCTTATTTTAATCTGTCTAATATCTGTAATTTTTCATTTAATGGCATAATTATTTCTTCCTTTTTGCAACACAATCACTTTCTGTCCTCACTTTATGCTTTGGGGACATGATTAAGTCTTTAACAGACGAGTTTCACCAAGATATAAAGAACAAACACGACCATGCATAGTATACAAGGCCTGAATTGGACCACATACAGCACACAGCCCACACTTTGTAAACCCAGTGGTCAGGTGCTTGCATTGTACAATACAGAATCAGAAAACCTATAAGGATATTAGTTAACCCTATCATGGCAAGCATCCTTTTCTGTGTATTTCACAATGTTTTAGTGAAGTAGATTCAAAATTTAATTAAATCACTTTCTTGTCATAGTATGTATCGTATAATTAGAAAGCCTGAAAAATTTTGATAGGTATGAGACGTTGTCTGCCTTTTGCATGTTATTATTCTGTGTTTTTTGGTGAATTATTCAATTCAATTAAAAGTATTTAGTGCAATACTACTATTAGTACTTGATTGAGCTCTAAACTGTGAATCATTGAAACTCCCAACCATGGATGCTAAAATGGTATACATTTTAAGTCACCTTGAATAGTCAAAACCATAAATTTCATGTCCGTGAATGTTGAAGTCTGACTGTATTATATTTTTGTTGTTCATGTATAATTTTTATTTATTGTCATAAAAGTAACTAAAATATAAAGATTAGAAACTCGTTGGGTTAAATAAAGGTAGATTAAGTAAGATAAGGAATAATAATAAATCTCAGGTTCACATGCAAAATATTTGAAAAGGGTTCTAATTTGTGAGATCAAAAGCCAACACATATTGTGCAAAGTGCAATCAGCATGCAAAGTAGCTATTAATTGTTAAATTATATTACTGATTCAAACAACTCTGTACAACAATAGCATATTAGCTATTTCAATCACTAGCTATCATATATGTATCATACAGTACAAGTATGTGCTACTGAAATAGCATGTCAGCATACAAAAGATTATTATTTAGATCTAGGATGCATAATTGTGAATTTAGTGATGAAGAGTGTATAGTGGCGATTTTAAAAGTGAAATCATCACAGACTGTATTGTAGTAACAGAGCAGAGAAGAATAATTCGACTGTGCTCTAAAGTATTTGAACCAGACTGTGTACTTTGATGAAAAAAGAATGCAACTCCAATAACCAACAGTGTAACAAACATATGTATATAAATTTGACTTGTTTTAATATTATTTTAAAACAAACGGGATGTGTAACTGTTGCTGTTTGTTTATTGTTGAAATTTATCGCCAACAAGTCACAGACACCTACTGTAAATAAGCCAGTTTACAAACCCGGACAGCAGCAATACGGCTTCGGCTTCCACTTACAAAGTGTAAACAGAAGTCATTGCATGCGACTATTTCAAGCCAAAAAATACTAATGCCTCATCAGAAGAATGTATACAGTGTAAAATACCATAAGGATCTGCGTTATAAGTATATAAGCATATTTTCTACATCAAAAAGTAAGGGGTTCGGCCGAACCCTCTCGAAACCCCCACCCTCTCCGGCGTACGTGCGTGGATCTCAACGAGGTATGCTCATGAGTAGCTTGTGCATTACAACATTCAGTACAGGCATGTGAGCTACGCTTTTGCCTAATTTAAAGCATAAAAATACTCTTCTTCATTTGAAAATTATCAAACTTCAATTGCATAATATCTAAAGCCTCATAAATAGGTATCAAGCTTTATATTCTATCTGTTATTTTCTCTAACCTAAATCTATACAAGCTTGGTTCATTTGGCCAGCTTAGCAACCACCATAAAAAATACTGTTACGTCTCTGGCCATTAGTTAATTTTCCGTATAATTTCTTTCTGAAGAAACTTT
>NW_013669020.1:0-1943 GCF_000517525.1 Limulus polyphemus
CTTACTAAATTGTGGAAAATCCTACTACTACCTTCACCCCTAAGCTAAAGAATCATAAGGATGCCCCCTTACTAAATTGTGAAAAATCCTACTACTACCTTCACCCCTAAGCTAAAGAATCATAAGGATGTCCCCTTACTAAATTGTGGAAAACCATACTATTACCTTCACCCCTAAGCTAAAGAATCATAAGGATGTCCCCTTACTAGATTGTGGAAAACCATACTATTACCTTCACCCCCTAAGCTAAAGAATCATAAGGATGTCCCCTTACTAAATTGTGCAAAATCCTACTACTACCTTCACCCCTAAGCTAAAGAATCATAAGGATGTCCCCTTACTAAATTGTGGAAAACCATACTATTACCTTCACCCCTGAGCTAAAGAATCATAAGGATGTCCCCTTACTAAATTGTGGAAAACCATACTATTACCTTCGCCCCTGAGCTAAAGAATCATAACGATGTCCCCTTACTAAATTGTGGAAAACCATACTGTTACCATATACTGTGAAAAATGAAAGCAACAATGACCATACACATTAGAATTAACTTGCATACTGATCTACTCAAATAGTCTGTGTCTCATCCATCATTCACGTCAGGTTAAAGTCCGATCACGAAGTTTCTAAAACGTTCTGCCTAAAGCTGTAACGTTGGTATATCTCAGTTACAGGGATAATCTTTTTGAAGTCATTTCTCGCAAATATATAATTTCAATGAATTTATCTTTACATGGTAAGGAAACACAATACTATTACCTCTAGCTTTCTAAAATTTAATGTTTCTGTCAGAGTATTTTAAAACAAGTTGTATTTGATTTCATATTAACTGTGATTTGGCATAATTTGAACTTTTTAAAACTGAGACATGTGATTTGGCATAGTTTGGACTTTTTAAAACGTATAAAGACATTACAAATTTGTATGATATTTAATATCACGGACAAATAATGTTGCCTTTAGTCACTTGTATGTTTCAGTTTGTATTTAACTAATAGCAAAGAACAGACAACCATATATTTTTAATAAAGAAAACTCTTTGTTCAAACTTCGTACAAATGGAATAAAACACAAAGCAAAACGTCATCTCAGTTACATTACAGCTTCAGGGCAATTCAAGCTGATAAAAGTTTTTCGTTTTGGCAATTATATGTAAAGTTCGAAACCGCACTCAAACGTCGTTTAAATTTCATTGTCGTGATTACAGGAATTGGTATTCCAAAGAATCTTAAGTTAGAACTGGATCTTTTGGAAAACACAGCAGGGCAAAAATTAGAAAAATGTTATCAGAAGGTGGGGTAAAACGACCACCTTAACTCAATTATATGATATTTAACACAAGGTTTTAAAATGAACCCTCGAAAGAAAAAGAAATAGATTTTAACATGCATTTTATATATATAGATATTCCCCTTCTGTTTCTGGAATCGACCAGCAAGTGATGGAAGAAGCATGCATTAACATTTTACAACTTGGGGTGTGAAAAGATGATAACTTTCAGATATGGCGCTTGTGAACCTTTCAGGAGAAACAAAATTAATAGCTGGTTTTGTGCCATTCAGTAGTTTCTTAGGATCTACTGTTGTCTAATCCAAGTTCAGATGTTGAAATGCAGGTGAAAGCTTAGAATAGTTAGTGCTGGTTGACGTTGTCAAGGACAAAAATGGTTCCACAAGATGTAGGCCAATCAAAGGTGCAATACAGTACTTTACGTTTAGAAATTCCAGCTCTGGGAAGCAGCGCACTATAGAGGCAAGTTGAATGGTGGCATTCTCATACTTGTGGAGAATGTTGGAGATACCATGTAGATCATAGAGTAACATAGCACATGTAATAGGAAGTATCACACTATAGAGGCAAGTTGATTGGTGGCATTCTCATACTTGTGAAGAAAGTTGGAGATACCATGTAGATGTTAGAGTAACATAGCACATGTAATAGG
>NW_013669020.1:2801-4969 GCF_000517525.1 Limulus polyphemus
GGTATATGATCACTCACTCCATTGTTTTGTAATGATCCTGTTGATAAGGTGTGGACATTCTAAAACAAGTGATTTGGTATATGATCACTCACTCCATTGTTTTGTAATGATCCTGTTGATAAGGTGTGGACATTCTAAAACAAGTGATTTGGTATATGGTCAGTTTCAAGTTGCTCATTCACACCTACATTATGTACAGCTTGATTTATCATTAGAAAATAAATCTTTTCGAAAAAAGGAATACCACTAGCCGCCTACAAAGTATTCAGAACAGCAACTTTCGTGGAGTTAAAACTTCTTTTAAAGATAAATAAACAATATTGTCAAAAATGAAGCAAAACCACTCAAAAATGCCAATTTTCAGGGGGTATGTTCTTTCAATGACACACACACACACATACACACACACTGGTCTTATGGGATTAACATTCGGACAGTCACTTGGGAGTATAGGATTTCCCTAAATAATATTTGTCCGTATGTAACTATTCAGCTATTATAGATGCCAATATTCTAGGTATACCTTTTGTAGTTCCTGAAGATTTGTTTGTTTGTTTGAAGTTAAGCACAAAGCTACACAATGGGCCATCTGTGCTCTGCCTACCACTAGAGTTGTAAGTCCGCAGACATACTGCTATGCCACTGGGGGGGGGGGGCGTTCCTGAAGGAGGTCCAGTCTGATCGCTAAAGTGTTGGGTCAGCCTAGGAAATGCTTCGTTTCAGTAATTTTGGATTTATCTGTTAATTCTATTTTGTTTTTATAAAATGTTTATTTTAATTCGCTGGCTCACTCTATTTCTACAGTCTCTAAAAGCTTAGAAAGAGAAATAAAGATTATTTCTTGAATGATCGTTTGAGTTTCTTTCTTGATACGTAACTGAAACAAAAATCAGTAACCAAGAGGTTTACTTCTTCTTCAGTTGGAAAAAGCGACATAGAAGAAAATGTACGTTAACATTTAAATTGTGTAAACATAAATCATGTGTAATAGAGGGCGTTTAATAAAGGTATAGGGAGCATTCTTTATAAGTGTTTATGTGGGATTTGTTTATTTTTCCTTAATAATGATTTCCTAATATTTCTTTTTTTTGTATGTCTTGTTCTGTACCTGATGTTTATCTTATGGTTATGTGTTTATTCTCATGTGATGGTCCCTTTAAGTGTTCATTAAATCTTGTTCTTGGATTTCTACTAGTTTTATCAATATATATATATATACAGATTCAAAATTTTCAAAGTTAATTTTATAGGTAAATCCACTCTTGTGGCTTCATTATTGCAAGCCTCGTATAGAAAATCGATCGTGTTTGGTCGAGGATTTTGTTTTTATTTTGTTTCAACATATACGTTGTGTTTGTTTTATGACTTACTTGTTTTTATTTTTTGTTTATTTTGAGTGTTACATTTTGTATTTTGCTTGGAAAGATTTAATTTTTTTTTTTGAGAACTTTGAAAACAAGTTAAAATACAGTATATTTCATCCCATATTGCTTTAGATGAACAAAGGCGGAAAGCAAAGTTGATAAGCCTTTTTAATGGACCTATTTTTGATTGATGTCGTGTGCTGATTGCCAGCTGATATATGTTCCGTTGAAAGTGTTCTTTCTATGTTAAAGTGTCGTGTGGTTAAGTGATATTTCATCTAAGGAAGTTCATGACTGCTTCCTCTTCCTTCCTTTTCAATTGTGAATTTTATGTTACCATGGTTGAAGTTTAAATATATAGTTTTCTTCATCTTGATTGATAAAGATACACAATATATCATATATAAAGCCTTAGAATAGCTATGTGCGAAACTCAACAAAACAAAAACACACTTATCGGGAAAAGCTGGAGTATATTTCAAAAGGTTAGTTATTTAAGTGTGGTGTTTCATTGTTAAAACTATTAGTACAAGTTGAACATTTATCCGACATCTCTCCTGATTTCCGAAGTTTTACTATTCGTTTCTAAAATTAAAATAAATGATTTAAAAAATGTGGGAACAAAGATGAAAATGTAGTATAACAAAACAGAAAAAAACAAACAGAATGTTGTAAAGAAATGTTAAATGTTTTAACAGAATGTTATAAAGAAATGTTAAATGTTTTAACAGAATGTTATAAAGAAATGTTAAATGTTTAACAGAATGTTGTAAAGAAATGTTAAATGTTTTAACAGAATGTTGT
>NW_013669020.1:5969-21345 GCF_000517525.1 Limulus polyphemus
GTTAAATGTTTAACAGAATGTTGTAAAGAAATGTTAAATGTTTTAACAGAATGTTATAAAGAAATGTTAAATGTTTAACAGAATGTTGTAAAGAAATGTTAAATGTTTTAACAGAATGTTGTAAAGAAATGTTAAATGTTTTAACAGAATGTTGTAAAGAAATGTTAAATGTTTTAACAGAATGTTATAAAGAAATGTTAAATGTTTAACAGAATGTTGTAAAAGTTACTGAAATTTTTAGATATTACGATTAATCTAACATTCATTTATTGAGTTTTCCATATTATCAAAATAATGAATATACTCATCTCCCAATAATAATTAATGCTATTTGTCACTATTTCATTCTGACAACCACGCGAAGTAGATGCAAGGAATACATTTAAAAGTAATTAGTATTCATAAATTCTATGCAAGAATTACTCAATCAGTTTCCGAGCCTATGCATGCATTATTTACAATAGGGTTAAAATACTTGTATGAAGTTTATGAAATATACTTAAGCAAAAATTTCTACTTTTTGTTACATAGATACACATGATTTAAAAAAGTACTGACTATAGAAATATTACATAGTATATATCGATATTTTATGGTTTGATGACAATAGAAAACCATTAAACAGCTTACACTTCATAGTTCTATCACTCCAAATACGCTGATATCTCAGAAATTAAGTAATGTAACATTTTGCAATGTGTAAAGAACACGTTAAAAGTTCAAACAGGCTTTCATTAAGAGGTCAAAAATTAATTACTTTGATCCCGAAATGCTTACAGCTGCGGTATATTCTATTGTTTATTGAGGTTTTCATCATCATTAAGCCACAGCGGTAATTGGAACTCTTGTTGACCAACCTAATGGCAGTCTATTATGTAAGTATTAAACAGCGTTACTTATGATGCTAATGACAGTGTGTTATGTATTAAACAGTGTTACTTATGATGGACAGGAAACTCTGTATGTACCACAGGTAGGGTCTCCTACAGCCAATCTGGTTACCCAAATACAAGGTATATTCTACGTGGTTCTGTTTGTTCGGTTGGGCGGTTTAAAGGCATTAGTGAATCAAATGGTTTAGTAAACTACAGGAGAAGCAGTGTTCCAGGGGTTTTATTACATAGGGTTATCATCAGCTGTTGAACAGTACCTTTGAAACGTAATCAGATTTTATTGTTTGTTTATTTGTTGTTAAGCGCTAAGCTACACAATGGGCTATCTATGCTCTACCCATAGCGGGTTTTGAAATCCGATATTTTAACATTATAAACCCTTGGACTTATCACTGATACACAGCGGGGAGAGGCAAACTTGTAGGTTTAATGCTAGATGGTATCTAAAAAGTTTCATTAAAATATCTAATATATTATACGATTCAAAAACTAGAAAAATATTAATTAATTGATTAATATTGTGGCGAAGTCTTTCGCTCAACACCAGAGGTCCCCCGATGGAACAGCGGGAAATTTATAGATTTACAACGCTAAAATCCAGGGTTCGATTACATTTGGTGGACACAGCAGATAACCCACTGTGGTTCTACTATAAAACAAACAATACCAGAGTTCACCAGATTGGCTGGAAATGCAATACAAAAAGTCTCATTCTAAACTATGTTTATACCAATCATTATTCTTACTGAAAAACTCACAGTTTAGAGCAATTAAATAAATATTTCTGAAAATAATCGTCATCAGTCTTATTGTGATTTAATGTCATACTAACTACCAGTCAATAGATCTCGATTTGCCAGCATACGGTGTTATATACCATAATAATAGAAATGTTTACTTTTTGTTTACAGTATCTTCAAACTTGAATTAAACAAATATAAACTTCATATATTTATATTAATGAGCTAACGTCTATATATCTGTATATTAATGAGCTAACGTATCCATATCTGTATGTTAATGAGTTAACGTCTCCATATATTTATATTAAAGAGCTAACGGCCATATATTTATATTAAAGAGCTAACGGCTCCATATCTGTATATTAATGAGCTAACGTCTCCATATCTATATATTAATGAACTAACGTCTCCATAGCTGTATGTTAATGAGCTAACGTATCCATATATTTATATTAATGAGCTAACGGCTCCATATCTGTATATTAATGAGCTAACGTCTCCATATATTTATATTAAAGAGCTAACTTCTCCATATCCGCGATTTTAACTCTCAGACCCATAAAGTACTAGCTCATGGTAGTTCCCTGTATATTAGAGCTTCTTGTGGAGTTTAAGGATATCTGGCTTAGGTAAGTACACTGAAATATGAGCATTCTGCACAAAATACATGTATGAACATTTGATTTTCTTTATATCTTTTTTGTACTTTATCTCATCACTAAATAATCAGAGTCACTGATGAGGAGTGGAATTCTTTGAAACAAGTCTGGCTCAAGACACACTCCAATGAAAGAATCGACCATTCCAAGCTTTTACAAATGTTTAAACAACTCTATTTAAATCATAAATAACTTATCTTGGCTCTAAAATGGTTTTTCCGACGTTTGAGTATTATTTTCCTGGTATTACTCAAATACTTTCACATTTAATAATCAGCTTCTATTGAAATGAAAGTCAGAAGTTCAGTATAAAAGAAAAATATAGGAATAGCATAAATGTACAGAAGTTAGCTCATTAATATACGGATATGGAGCCGTTAGCTCATTAATATACAGATATGGAGACGTTAGCTCTTTAATATAAATATATGGAGACGTTAACTCATTAATATACAGATATGGAGCCGTTAGCTCTTTAATATAAATATATGGAGACGTTAGTTCATTAATATACCTCGTACGAAGGTGCTCAACAAATTAATTTTGATCTAATATGTGAATGAAGCTAGTCAGCAGCACCCGCCGCCAACGCATCCAGGATTCAAAGTTCGAAGCTATCTCAAGACAAACTGCATGTATATATTTCAGTGGTTCTTTTCTGTGAAGTTAATGTACGATAACACAAATTAATATTTGTAAGAATATTTCATCATATGTTTTATATTTTACCTTATTGCACTGCCCGGCATGGCCAGGTGGTTAGGGCGCTCTATTCGCAATATGAGGGTCAAGGATTTGAATCCCTGTCCCACCAAACATGCTCGCCCTGTCAGCGTTGGGGGCGTTATAATGTGACGGTCAATCCCACTATTCATTGGTAAAAGAGTAGCCCAAGAGTTGGCGGTGGGTGGTGATGACTAGCTGCCTTCCCTCTAGTCTTGCACTGCTAAATTAGGGACGGCTAGCGCAGATAGCCCTCGTGTAGCTTTGCGCGAAATTCAAAAACAAACAAACCTTATTGCACTAAGATAGTGACGTTTATGACAAAGTTTAGCCTGACAGTTTATGTGGCAGAATTTAAGATAAATGACTGAATGAGCTTATAAGTTTACATAAGCTTCAATTCTACTTTTGAACTTTATTATTATTATATTTTTTTTTACGGAGATTAAAACTTTATAGTTTCCTGCTGTTCATTTCTTTTAGGCGTTTCGTTTACCGAGCGATTTAATAATAAGTAAAAAGTGATTCGCCATAAGAAGAAGTCGAAAGTATCATTCACTTTATACCACAAAATGCTTCATAAAGTTCTTATATACTACTTTATCGAATACTAGAGATTTTAAAACTATTTTTTCATGTGATTGTCAGGATAATTTTAACCAAATAATACCACAAAGACCATTTTCAATCGCAGTTTATAACAGTTTGTGGTTGGAATTCAGATACAATGTTGGAGTATCCACGTTTGTCATGAAATTTTCGAAGCTCGGGTAGAAATACTTTTCTTTTTCGTTTGAAAATAATAATAATAATAATAATACAAATTAAGAAACTACTGCAAGGTTTTGACGAAATTACACGCGTAGAAAGAGTTCTATTCCATTATCGATAAAATTCAAGAGTAATTTAAATTCAGATTATAAAAAGGGAATGCGTTTAGATATCACGAGCAATTTCTCGTGCAGAACGATCTTTGCAATAATATAGTTTTTTCTTAATACATTTATATGTAATTCATATAGAATATTTGTTCAAATAAAGATGTTGGAAAAACATGGGAGAGCCACAAATAAAATAATGTAGAAATATATGGCGTACAATATTCGGAGATGAGATGAATAGTTAAAAACAAGAGTTGTATAATTATCTATGTTTTAGTTGCTTAAATAAAGTAATTAATTATTTTGAATAAGATACCGCCAGAGGACTCATTAAGAAACGAAAAGAAAGAACTCAGAAAAAGAAGTTTCTGAGGTTCAGAAGATCAAGCGAGATTCCTCAGAAGATGGTAGGAAACTAGGCTTAATGATTTATAGTGATGTAGGTAATACTTAACATTTGATAGAAACGTTTCACACTTGATGGATGTGTACACACTTTCAAATATTTGATATTCATACATTGTTGGTTCTGTTACAAACAAATATTATCAGAAAGTCAAAAGTCATAAATGTTTGTTTGTTTTAATTCCGCGCAAAGCTACACGAGGGCTATCTGCGCTAGCCGTCCCTAATTTAGCAGTGAAGGACTATAGGGAAGGCAGATAGTCATCACCACCCACCGCCAACTATTGGGCTACTCTTTTACCAACGAATAGTGGGATTGACCGTCACTTTATAACGCCCCCATGGCTGAAAGGACGAGCATGTTTGGTGGGACAGGGATTAGTCACGCGCCCTAACCAACTAACCATGCTGAGACATGGTCAGTAAGACTGTGTTTTCGTTAAGCCATGAGTGCATTGTCAGAAAAGTCATTAAGCCATTAAGGAAAGTCATATTTAACAAGGTTAAATATTTATTGGAAAATATATTCGCCCTAACCAACTAACCATGCTGAGACATGGTCAGTAAGACTGTGTTTTCGTTAAGCCATGAGTGCATTGTCAGAAAAGTCATTAAGCCATTAAGGAAAGTCATATTTAACAAGGTTAAATATTTATTGGAAAAGAAAGAGAGCGAAAAGACATCAGATCTTAGTTTGTCTAACCTTCTTAATAACAGATGCATTTGCATTAACTCTCTTTAATGTATAATGGTGTCAAAAGATTCGGACGAATTACACTTCTAGTGTGCCAGTCACGTTTCGCTAAATTAGGTTCGAAACTATAGTTCAGAATTTACTGCTAAACTTAAAACAAAATTAATGGAATTAATTAGACGCATTGCAACCGCAAGTAGCGTTAAAACTTATTTTTAGAACATTTATTAAAAAGTATTCCAAAAGGTAAGCTTCTCTTGACTATTTATGAATTTTATGCTTCCATGCTATGGCAGAATATGTGAAGCCTCCGTTACTACGTACAAAATAGCACTCAGTGGAGTTACTACGTACAAAATAACACTTAGTGGAAAAGCTACAAGATCTGATTATCTTCGTAAATAAGAGATTTCGTTCTTTGCGATTCCATTCGAGTTAACAAACAATAAGAACGGGCAGACTAAGCAAGTGAAATAATAATTATTCTAGACATCGTGAATAGAGATACAAGTTAGTTTTATCGTCCTACTTTTCTAGAAATTAGTATTTTACTTGAACCTAATAAAATTAATTAGTTCTCCTTTAGCTCCATACGTTTTGAGTCTCATTAGAATCCAAAGTCGTTATATTTGAAACACTGTAAATGTGACTCATGTGTATCCTTACGTTGGTTTGTTATGTTTTCAGCAGTAAAAGGCGTAATGTGCCTGGTAGCCCCTTCCAAAAAAAAAAGATATTGTTTAAGTCATTTACACTCGTTTTATTTTCCCAGACATAATATTTCAACATATCTTCTTTAAAGAGGACAAAAAAAAATATTTGTTTTGAAAACGGGAATAATTCAATTGCTGTGAAGAACTGACGATTAGAAGCCTGTTCCATTAGTTTAAGAAATTCATAATTGTCACCCAATCCGTTATATTCTGGACTACAGTGTTAGAAATATTAATTCTAGTTTCCGTTTCGGTTCTTGTAATAAGAAAAGTTCCAGCAAGAGAGCTATGTCTCTAATCTGAGCATATTGTGACACCAATTACGAGAAAGAACGACCGAAAGAGTGGACCAACATATTTCCAGCTCCATAATGCTTGATCTCATTAAAACTTTTTTCTTCTGAAAGATTAATTATTTAGATACGTAAGAATACAACACTCATACTCAGTCGTTGTCGTAAAATGTATCTCACTCACCAAATGGTTTTTCTCTGTTGGCAGGGCCAGGTAAGATCTTGGATGTAGACCAGGAGAATACGAAAAATATTAGCGAAAAGATCAAACATAAGATATTTTGTTTCATCCTTCTGCGATGAGATATTACAAAATTTATTTTTATAATTTAAAGCCTGAAGAGCGTTATTTAATACCTACAAGCGTTATTGAGGTCAGTATACGTGTTAGGTATTTTTGGTAAGCAGTTAAAGTCACATATATCTGCGCCATATCACAATAATCGACTCCTCTCATGTCCCTTCCTTGAAAGCTGCCGCACGGTCGATAATGTCGTTTTTATCAGGAGTGTCTTGAAGAAACACTAGATGGCGCTTACACGATTATATTGCAGGACGGATGTTTAAATTGTGACACAACTCTTATGTAATAGTTACACAATCTTTTTTTTCACAAAAGCGTTTTTATTACACTAAGTTCTAGCAATAGTTTAAACGATTAAATAAACAGCAAGTTTAATCTAATACTTTCTTATTAGTTGAAAACAGAGAAAGAGAATGAAGTCACTTTTTTCAAAGAAAAAGATACTCTCATTTAAGAGCACACATTGTCTTACTTATTTACGTAAAACGTTATGAGTGAAAATATTTTAGAATAATTAACAGTAATCCTAGAAAAAGTTTTAAGTTTTAGAACAAGTAAATTATTTTGAAAGATAAAAGCACTGATGTATATAAACTTATTTAGAAACTTCTATCCTTTTATTTTAAAGGTATAAATTATCGTGAGTTACTTTACTTTCCTCCAGGCCCCCCAGTGGCACAGCGTTTTGTTTGCGGACTTACAACGCTAGTAACCGGGTTGCAATACCCGTGGTGGGCAGAGCACTCATAGCCCATTGTGTATCTATGTGCTTAACTTCAAAAACAAACAAACAAACAAACTTTACTCCAGTATATCAGAGTATATCTGGCAATAAAATACAAGAGGGAACCCTCAACAGCCGCGGCACTTGAAATTATTTTGGGCAGGATTAGACAAAATTAATCTATGAGACTTTTTTTTTTCTTTTTATTACCTTTATTTTTTGTGCGCCAACAAAAACAAACGTGGAGCGCGAATACACCCGATTCGATTTTATTGCTCATCAGGATCTCTACCAGCCTATCCGAAAATTAAAATTATTTTAGGCAGGATTAGAGTAAATTCATCTATGAGACCTTGGGCGTCAGTCGAAAGGGTTTGATCTCTTGAGTCCAAAACTGTAAGTAGATCTCAAACTGGTCAAGAGATGCTGAAGTTATGAGCTAAACGTTTGTACTTTAAAAAAAAAACAACTCAAAGCTATTCTATGAGCCGCTATTCCTCGGCTAAAAACTATTTTGGGCAGGGAATATTTTTTTGGGTGTTAGAGGGTCCTCTTTTGTGACCATAGTCTTTGTTTAGCGGGAGAGGGCGTTGCTTCGAATTGAGTTGGGGTTTATTTTTGGTGTTTCTTTGAATTTTGTGTAATTTGGTTATACGTCCTTTAACCATACGTCTGTGTGAGTATTTCTTTTTGAAAAAGTTTTGTGCATCGTTCAACGATAAGTTACCTCGTGGAGACCTTACACTGTCGAACAGTCATGAACCAAATACACAAGTAAGTTAGTGTTTGTAAGTTGTTCAAATAAAGTGAGAGTAATTTACATAACTTCCAACAATAAGGACTTATTATGTATGCTCTCGTGTCCTCCTCGTACAGTTGATATTACTTTTTCCCCCAAGATACATAATCTCCTTTACTTCACATGGATATTTTACCCGGTGGAGATCCCTTAAAAATTCTGGAGTTCAAGAGATATATCAGTTTCTTGTGAAGTTCTAGCCTAAAAGTTTTAATAATTGTTGTCTTATATTTACCTAAGTAATTTGCCCCCCAGTGGCACAGCGGTATGTCTGCGGACTCACAACGCTCGAAATCGGGTTTGAATACCCGTGGTGGGCAGAACACAGATAACCCTTTGTGTAGCTTTGTGTTTAACTACAAACAAACAAAAAATAAGGACTATACTAAACATAGTTATACAGTTTCATTGTTACTGATACGTGGTAACAAGCAGACACCTATAATAGTTGCAAACTCACACTGATAAAATAAACTAAAGCTGTAAAAGTCATCTATCTGGGTTGTAAGAGAATATTCAGTAGTAAATCAAAACCACTGGGATATAAAATTTCAAAAGAATGATCTAGACTCCAGGACCAGTTACCAAAATAACTTTAGTTTCCTGTACGATCTCCAATTTACATGCTATTGCAAATAGTTTTCAAAGTTAATGATTGATATATAGACAGATGAAAGAAGGAATGTAGCACACATCTAACTTCAATATCGGACGTTAAGAAACAGTATCAGTTCTTATCAGGGGGGGTTTTAGTATCATTGTAAACGGCACTAACGAGAAATGTTTGGGCCGTTTAAGACCAGCTGCTACAAACGCTGAGCCTGTTGCCCATAAACCATTCCAATAGTCATTAACTATTTTCGAGCTTTCTAAGAATGGCTTGGTTTTCATAGTAAGGTTTTATAAATTACAGCGTATGTCGTAAAATACTAACGTGCGCTGTTAAATTACCCGAAATGCTGAATTTACCAGTTATCTGTAATCTGTTTTGTTCTATATAGATGGAATATCATAACGTGTGGTTTAGCCTGAGAAGCATTTTCAAAACCTGTTCTCATATTTTCTCAACTCGTCTAAGTTTAACTTATACTTGTGGGAAATGTAGCTTGAAAATACCTGTAAACTATTCAATATAAAAGTTATTGTCCTCTATTTAATCCCAGTCAGAAATATTTCGTTAGTAGTCATTCCCCGTAATATGTCATAATACGAGTGAGTTATGAATTAGGGTTTTGGCATATTGGGAAAATTACTTTTTTTTTGGTACAAAACTATTTTATAAATTTTTTAATGTTCTAAACTGTGAATCAAAATATGGAAAATTTAGCTGAAAACGAGAATAATGAAGTATTTCAAGTTGATATTTGAAGTTCATTATTGTTTCAACAATAGTGAAAATTGTTTTAAACTTGTTCCCACCTCTTATATTTTCCCTTCGTTCACAGACCACCACCATCACCATTTTCTGGTGAAGCAAATATATTATAAGCAAATGAAACTACCCTTCGTTCACAGACCACCACCATCACCCTTTTCTGGTGAAGCAAATATATTATAAGCAAATGAAACTACCTGCTTGGTTTTTCTTAGTTTGCTTGTAATTAAACACAAAGCTACACAAAGGGACATCTGTGCTCTGCCCACCACGGTATCGAAACCCGGTTTCTAGCGTTGTAAGTCCGCAGGCATACCGCTGTGCCACTGGGGGGGGGGGGGCTGAGATGTTAGTTTGGGTTATATAGGGAGGAGGTAGCTCGGTTTATTCCAAGCTTTATATTTTTAAATATAATTTATGTTTATGGGTGGTGTAACATTGTAAGACTGACATCTTTAATAAAGGTTGTTCTTGTAATATGGGTTGTCATTATAAACGTGAAGTAATTAAGTCAGAAATGTTTTCGTCTTTCTATTTTTTTGTATTTTCAGAAGAAAACGGAATTAATTTCTGGAACATCGTTTCGATTACGTTATTTTTTGTTCTTCTTGATGTATCAGATATTTTAGCCAAAAGAGACAAAAGCTGTCTGTTTAGACAAGTCAGTTATACATTTGTAAGTCCGTAGATATGCTTCTGTGCCGGATAGACAAGTCAGTTATACATTAGATTAGTAAGTCCGCAGATATACAGACACACAGACACTGGGAGGAGGGAGTCGACTAGCTTTTCTTACAATTATTGCCTCCAGTGGTTCAGGGCTCACACCGCTAACAATTTCGCTTCGATGTTCATGGTGGGCACAGTACAGATAGCCCTTCTTGCATATTTGTACTTAACAACAGAGTCATATATCTCAATTCAGACTGTCTACCAATCTTTCATAACTTATTCAAACTCCACACTAAATTTTCTGCTTCTTACTGATAAGTCTGTTGTTGAAAGCAACGTTATAAGAAATTCAAATTATCATTTTCTATTTAATGTTTTTTATTTACAAACAAATTTGACCAAGATGTAAGCTTAGTGAGTGTAGAAAACAGCTTCTGATAGACAGGTAAGTTATCTAATAAAACAGAGAAATATACTTATACATTTAGAAAAACATAAAGTTTATATTTTTTCTTATACTAATTTAAAAATATATTCATAATAAATAATTCATCTAACTCTCTTGCAAGTTTTATCCCACATCTGACGTCAAACTCCAATCTTTGTATTTCATGAAGCTTCTCTATAGGATGTAAGATACAGATAATACATTTGTAGTTTTATGGGTTCTCTTTTCGTTCAAGAACTTTTTATTTGTTTAACAACACTAAGTAAGACTGTTTAGTTGATATCCTATTAAAGTGGTTAGTGATTAGCGAGGCTCATTTATACAGGTTTTACCGCATGTTCAGTATACTTCATAGGGTATCAGAAAGTTATTATCAGTGCTGGAGAGACTTTAAATATGCATGATCTACAAAAAATAAATATAATAACTAGAATAAGTTGTTTACAGAAACAAACGTTTTGTGGATTCATATTGTATTATCTATCTCTATAAGCACTCGTATCAAATTAATAGCAATGAGCCCATTTTGATTTGAAATCCTAGTTTATGTATAGGCATATAAGCTTCCTGCACTCTATGAAGGGCAGCTACGAAATCTTTAAGCATGCATGAAGAGACTAAATACAGAAAATTTTGTTAAACGAAACAGATACAAAGTTCCTTATCACTGAATAACGTACAAAATTACAGCTTTTTTTGAGAGTGGTAAAGATTTCATTGAAACTTAAGACACTAGCTAAGCCTTTGGAAGATATGATAAAAATACAGAAAGAAGTTTGTTATTTTGAAAGTGTTAATTATGGTCATCAAAGAAGCTAAGATTATTAACTAAAGGATAATAGTACCTGCTCTTAGGACGAAAACTAATCATCTCAAAGTAATTAAGTATATAATCCCGTCTGAAATATATTCTTTAATCATATGTAACGTAATGTTATGTTACGCAGCTTTATTAATCAGCAATACGTTGACGCAAGGAAAGCGACCTCTATATGTCTATGATAATCACATAGTAGTTATTATAACGGTATTTTGTTGGGTTGAGTTTGTTTTGAATTTCGCGCAAAGCTACACGAGAGTTATCTGCACTAGCCCTCCCAATTTAGTACTGATAGACTAAAAGGAAAAGCAGCTAGTCATCACCCACCGCCAACTCTTGGGATAGTCTTTTAAAAACGAATGGTGGGATTGACTGTCACATTATAACTAACTAACGGCTGAAATGGCGAATATTTGCGGTGGCGGAGATTCAAACCCTCGACCCGCAGATTGCCACCAGACCATGCCGGGCCGCCATTATTGTCTAAAGTCAGTCATGAATTTCCAGGTTATATGATACCGAATGAAAACGTATTTGAAGGATGTTCGATCCCTACAAACTTTATGTATTATTTTATCTTCATGCTCTGAGTCGATGACGTGTGATTGTATAGCTTTAGAAACTTTAGAGTGTAACTAAAACAAAGCTCTGATGAAACTTGTTTAAAATATATGATTAATTCACAAACTTCATGGCAATGAATGAAATTATCAGAGAAGATAAGAAGCACAAATAACCTTCATCAATAGAAATTTAGTCGCAACCTGATACCACTGTAACTGTGTGTAACATGCATGATATCATGCTAATCACAATCAACTGTGACTATGTGTAACATTATCAATCCATGTTACACATAGTTACAGTTGATTGTGATTAGCATGATATCAATCTATGTTACACATGGTTACAGTTGATTGTGATTAGCATGATATCATGCATGTTACACATAGTTACAGTTGATTGTGATTAGCATGATATCAATCCATGTTACACACAGTTACAGTTAGTTGTGGTCAGCATGGTATCAGTCCATGTTACACAGAGTTACAGTTGATTATGATTAGCATGATATCAATGCATGTTACACACAGTTACAGTTGATTGTTGTTAGCATGGTATCAATGCATGTTACACATAGTTACAGTTGATTGTGGTTAGCATGATATAAATCCATGTTACACATAGTTACAGTTGATTGTGATTAGCATGATATCAATCCATGTTACACATAGTTACAGTTGATTATGATTAGCATGATATCAATGCATGTTACACACAGTTACAGTTGATTGTTGTTAGCATGGTATCAATGCATGTTACACATAGTTACAGTTGATTGTGGTTAGCATGATATCAATGCATGTTACACATAGTTACAGTTGATTGTGATTAGCATGATATAAATCCATGTTACACATAGTTACAGTTGATTGTGATTAGCATGATATCAATCCATGTTACACATAGTTACAGCTGATTGTGATTAGCATGATATCATGCATGTTACACATAGTTACAGTTGATTGTGATTAGCATGATATCATGCATGTTACACATAGTCACAGTTGATTGTGATTAGCATGATATCAATCCATGTTACACATAGTTACAGCTGATTGTGATTAGCATGATATCATGCCCATGCTAATCACGATCAACTGTAACTGTGTGTAACATGGATTGATACCATGCTAATCACGATCAACTGTAACTGTGTGTAACATGCACTGATACCATGCTAACCACAATCAACTGTAACTATGAGTAACATGCACTGATGCCATGTTATAGTCACAACGAACTCTATGTGTAACATGCATTGATACCATGTTATAGTCACAACGAACTCTATGTGTAACATGTACTGATGCCATGTTATAGTCACAACGAACTCTATGTGTAACATGCACTGATGCCATGTTGTAGTCACAACGAACTCTATGTGTAACATGCACTGATGCCGTGACACAATGAGCTCTAACTATGTGCAACATGCACTGATGCCGTGACACAATGAGGTGTAACTATGTGTAACATGCACTGATGCCGTGACACAATGAGCTGTAACTATGTGTAACATGCTCTGATGCCGTGACACAATGAGCTATAATTATGTGTAACATGCACTGATAGCATGTTATAGTCACAACGAACTCTTATATGTAACATGCACTGATGCCGTGACACAATGAACTGTAACTATGTGTAACATGCAATCTATTAACGTAACTCCATAAAATAATCTCCATATCGTCATTCTTCTGTTTAGCTGTATAAAAATTACGCTGCAGTCAACTGAGCTGGATTGGAAAAGTCTGTTTTTCTGACGTTTATTTTAATAACAAAACTTTCTCGTGTCATTTGGTGACTCTAGCTTTAGAAGATATTTCTACATATCAAGCAAGAACTAGCGCGGATACGATTTATTCAGATCTTATTCGTGTAACGTTTATTCCATTCTTAGCGTCTTCCGGTGAAACAGCGGTAAGTTTACAGACTTGCAACGCTAAAATCCGGGGTTGTATTCTTCCTGGTGTATACAGCAGATAACCAAATGTGGATTTGTTATGAAACAAAAAACAAAAAAAACATTCTCAGTAAGTCGAATGAACCGAGACATATTAAAATATTCTCTTCTTTAGGACATGTACCCTATTTTTTACTTTAAACATTTGGAACAGAAATCATAATAAAATTAAACATTTGGTAGACGAAGTTAAACGATTTAAACTGCAGCATGTTAAGATTCAGAAGTTGTAAAGTTTTGTGTGTGTGTGTGTGTGTGTGTGGAGTTATCGTGACTTAATTATATATTATACAGTAATTATATAATTGGTTTTTACTGTCCCAAAAAGAATAATGGGCAGTCAACCGACTAGTTTAACAAATATAAACCTAATTTAACTTGTAAAGTACATATTCTTACATATAAAAACTATAAAAAACCTGAGAGAAAGGATAACAAAGAACACATATTAGGCAGACGGACTGAAATAAAACTATTTAACGATGTCAGTGCTTGTCAAAGTGTAGTAACCATGATGTGATGAGACACAAGAAAAAGAAATGAACTCAAACAGCTTTCAACAGTCTTGTCATTAATGAATTTACTGTACAGACCTACATCAGGCACAACTTAAGGTTAGGAAAGATATTTAAGGTTTGAGCTAACAAAACACGCATGGATTTATAGAGGTCTCTGACTTCCCTTGCCAATATTATTATTTTTGTGGAAAAAGTGTTAAAGAATGGTGTATTGTACTATGAAACTACTGTGTGTTAAAGAATGGTGTATTGTACTATGAAACTACTGTATGTTAAAGCATGGTGTATTGTACTATGAAACTACTGTATGTTAAAGAATGGTGTATTACAAAAGTCCCGTTATATTTTTTTTTTATAAAGAGACATTTATACAGATGTCTTATGGATGTATTTAATATATTTGTAAATGTCCGAAAGCCCCCCAAAAAAGATTATAGCCTTGAATGCAGTTTCCCTAATATTTGGTTGTTTACATATATTTGGGGATGGGGACTTATTAACAACAGGAGAGTGGTATTGACCTAAGCCTATTCAACTGTGAAAACTAGCTTTAGTTTCCAGGTCTTTCAGTAATATGTCACTGACAGCTTTATTTCCAATTCTTGGCTTCTTCAGTTTATTTTTATATTTTCTCAAACTCTTATTGCAACACAGTATGACATTTTTGATATCTGATAGGACGTAGAGAAAATGAACGGGTAGTAAACACAATGACGTCTCATACCTGGCGCTTTGACAGTAGTTTCATAGTACAATACACCATTCTTTAACATACAGTAGTTTCATAGTACAATACACCATTCTTTAACATACAGTAGTTTCATAGTACAATACACCATTCTTTAACATACAGTAGTTTCCTAGTACAATACACCATTCTTGAACATACAGTAGTTTCATAGTACAATACACCAGTCTTTAACATACAGTAGTTTCATAGTACAATACACCATTCTTTAACATACAGTAGTTTCATAGTACAATACACCATTCTTTAACATACAGTAGTTTCATAGTACAATACACCATTCTTTAACATACAGTAGTTTCATAGTACAATACACCATTCTTTAACATACAGTAGTTTCATAGTACAATACACCATTCTTTAACATACAGTAGTTTCATAGTACAATACACCATTCTTTAACATACAGTAGTTTCATAGTACAATACACCATT
>NW_013669020.1:22278-25248 GCF_000517525.1 Limulus polyphemus
AACATACAGTAGTTTCCTAGTACAATACACCATTCTTTAGCACACAGTAGTTTCATCGTACAATACACTATTCTTTAGCACACAGTAGTTTCATCGTACAATACACCATTCTTGAACATACAGTAGTTCCTAATATTTTTACTCACATAATGACCGAAATCTTTAATCATAGATTAAGTCTCATGAGGCCAGAGCACAATATTTTGTTTTTGCATATGGTAGCATAAGAAGAAATATTAGATTATTTCAGATCTCAGCGTATACAGCATTCATTCAGATGAAATCATAAATATCAGAATAAATGTTAAACATATAAAACTCAGAAATATTGTTACTCATGTTATTTTTTATTTTATGACTAGGCTCATCTATAAAGTTTCCATTATTATTATCTACTTTGTACCCACTAGTAGCAACCAGAGGAAATAAAACGTTTTTCATGAAAGACATTGGTTTTGGAAAACTGAATAAGCAACGTTAAAAATCCTAAACAAATTATGTAAATATCATATGTATGTACATATATCACATTAAAAAACAACGTTTTCAACCAACGCAAAGACCGTTTGTATTTTACATTTAATAATAAAATATTTAATAGACAAAACAGAGATACCAGCTAACTAATCATATTCTCGGGATTCTTTTCCATATAAGAGAAAAACTAATCACTTAAATTGATATAACAAAACGAATGTATTTACTCGAATAACCGCTTAAATCTCTTACTTTACAAACAGTTCTACAGTTGTGTGTTACATAACAGTCACTCTTGGCGTCCATTTGACCATGTCGATTACTTACGAAACACCATCTTAACATTAAAACAATAAATGAAGGCACATCGGGCAATAAATGTCGAACTACAGAGATTGGGTATGTTATGTTATATTAAAATGATGTTGGAGCCTCGCCACGTTGATACAGCTTATGTTGACATCCATGACCATGCTCTACCTGAGGACCGTGCATCTTGACAATATGTCTTATGCGTAGTTCCATGGAAAAAGACTCCATCGTAAGGCTTTCATTGAAAAAGAATACATCACTTCGCTCTGCATGCTTTCCATAATCCGTTTAATATACGAGGACGATGGCTTCCCACGCTTTTTCAGTAGTCCAGTCGCATAGAAGTCCGTAGTGACTTGACTTCATTCTCCAGCTGCTTGAGGTATGAGAACGTTTAAAGGATGTACCGTGGAAGCAACTTGTGTGCTCGTGTCTTGTGTCGTTTTTACAGACGAAGAACCTTCTTGATTATGTTGAATACTGTTTGATGGAAGTTATGGACGGCTTTTGCCACTGACCTTTGTGTGTTTGTGGATTCTCACCTGTTACAAGGCGCCGCATTTTGCTTACCAAGGCAGGTGTACAACTTGTTGCATGCCTCTTTCTGGATGGTCCTGAAACCCTAAGTTGATTCACCTTCATTTGTTTTCTAATACCATTAATTACAAGGGACATCCCCGAACTGGGCACAACTTTGTGATCTGAGTGCGTGAATATTTTGCTTTGGAAAAGGCTGTTACAAACCCTTCCCAAAGGCGATCACTTCTTGGTGGCATCACAGTACCTATGAAAACGCCAATTTCAAAATGTAGTTTTGTTACATTCTACTGCAGCTTTATTTAGGCTGAAATTGACTCGTGGCCTGATGATTTACATATTCAAAATGGGTTAAAATAACGTACTTAACCATCTGTATTTCCATCAGTTCATTGAAGTAATTGGAGCTAATCTTTTGTTCCCCTGGAAAGCGGCAAGTTTACGGATTTAGAACGCTAAAATATGGGGTTCAATTCCCCACAGTTGACACACAGATCGTTTAAATGGGTTTTCTCTAAATACAAACAAACAAACAAAGCTAATTTTATAAATCAAAATGTGCCATGTGTTCAAAAACTGCTTACATTAGTTTTGAAAGAGTAACAATGTTACGTCGAATAAGTCAAAATTCGATGTGTTAAATGTTTCTTCTTTAGGGCCTATTGTTTCTGAAGTCTAAGTTAATATTATTACGAGAGGCAGCAATTAGAAATAACCTATTGAATCTTTCATTTGTATTTATGAAATAAAGAAGCTTGATTTTAGTAATGAGACTTGTTCTTTCTATTATTAATTATTCATAATTTTATAACATAAACGTATGTTTACAGTGATCTGAATCGACTTCACAAACCCAGTCTTCAATATTTAATTCGGCTACACACAGACTAACCCCACTAAACCTGTTTTTACCATTTGATTTTACGGGATTGAACTTTTAAAAATGAAAATTGTTACGGTTGCCGTAAACCCCCTGAATAACAACACAAGTTAGTGATACAACGTATCGTAGTTATTTTTAGCTTTATCGTATTTCTCAGCATACAACATATTTGTTAAAAATCAAATTAGAACCGAAACGCGTTTTAAGTTAAAACACGACAAAAAGCGTCATTGAAAAATGTCTGTAACTGTAACAAAGGAGAAATATTGGTGATAACTTCCAGTTCATTCATATTCAACTTTATAAAAGAAGACCATTAAGTGTTTTAATGTTTTACCCACTGCGAATCCAATCAATAAACACTTGTAGGTGCAATATAACGTGACGGTGAGTTCAATATTCGTTTGTAAACGAGAAGCCCAAAAATTGGCTGTTAGTATGTTGACTAGCTGCCTTCCCTCTTGTCTACAATTTTAAAATAAAGGGGCCTGACATGGCCAAGTGGTTAAGGCACTCGACTCGCAATCTGCGGGTCGCGGGTTCGAATCCCTGTCCCACCAAACATGCTCGCCCTTTCAGCCGTGGAGGCGTTTTAATGTGACGGTCAATTCCACTATTCGTTGGTAAAAGAGTAGCCCAAGAATTGGAGGTGGGAGGTGATGACTAGCTGCCTTCCCTCTAGTATTACACTGCTAAATTAAGGACGACTAGCGCAGATAGCCCTCGTGTAGCTTTGCGCGAAATTCAAACCAACAAACAAA
>NW_013669020.1:26259-27064 GCF_000517525.1 Limulus polyphemus
TTTCATGTATTATTATTATTGCACCATCTGTTCTTTCATATTTTATCATTACACTGTCTTTTTTCATGTATTATTATTATTACACTGTCTGTTCTTTCATATTTTATTATTACACTGTCTGTGTTTTTCATATTTTATTATTACACTGTCTGTGTTTTTCATATTTTATTATTACACTGTCTGTGTTGAAAAGCACGGATCCAATAACTTTTTTTCCCAACTTGTCTCCTAAGTTTTGAATTACATTAAAGAACAGCATATTGCTGAGCCGTCATCGTAACAAACGATATAATAATGTAAATAGATTACTACACGTTAATCATAAATGAATATAACGATAGAGATATCAAACGGGATAGAGATATATTTACTTATACAGATCAATCTTGACTTGTATGCTTGAAACGATCAATCTTGTTGTGCCGTCGTGAATATCTTGTCCATTCAAAAAACGGAGAACGAAGAAATAAAAACAAGATATTCTTATCACTTCTTCGCTTGTAGCTACTCGTTTTTTATATGTGTTATTACTTGTAACTTATTGGTGGATTAGCCGTTTTCGTGCAGAAAAATGTGTTCCTAATGAAATTCTTGCACTAACTTTTGTGATGCAGTGAGCCAATGATTATGAAGCTAAGACAAGCAGATATTTTATGTTGAGTCAACGATTATGAAGCTAGGATAAGCAGATACTTTAGGCTGAGCCAATGATTATGAAGCTAGGACAAGCAGATACTTTAGGCTGAGCCAATGATTATGAAGCTAGGACAAGCAGATACTTTAGGCTGAAACAATGATTATGAAG
>NW_013669020.1:27971-39266 GCF_000517525.1 Limulus polyphemus
ATGATTATGAAGCTAGGACAAGCAGATACTTTAGGCTGAGCCAATGATTATGAAGCTAGGACAAGCAGATACTTTAGGCTGAGCCAACGATTATGAAGCTAGGACAAGCAGATATTTTATGCTTAAACAATGATTACGAAGCAAGGACAAGCAGATATTTTATGCTGAACCAATGATTATGAAGCTAGGACAAGCGGATACCTTAGGCTGAGCCAACGATTATGAAGCTAGGACAAGCCGATACTTTAGGCTGAGCCAACGATTATGAAGCTAGGACAAGCAGATATTTTATGCTGAAACAATGATTATGAAGCTAGGACAAGCAGATATTTTATGCTGAAACAATGATTATGAAGCTAGGACAAGCAGATATTTTATGCTGAAACAATGATTATGAAGCTAGGACAAGCCGATACTTTATACTGAGCCAACGATTATGAAGCAAGGACAAGCAGATACCTTAGGCTGAGCCAATAATTGTGAAGCTAGGACAAGCAGATACTTTATGTTGAGCCGACGATTATGAAGCTAGGAAAAGCGGATACTTTATGCTGTTTTTTTGTTTATTTACATAAGAGTATTATTCCTCTGTCCCGTAGTGGCTCAATGGTAAGTTTGAGGGCTTATGTACAGGTAGCCCATTGTGTAGCTTTTGGCTTAACAACAACTAACATACAAAGTATTCGTCTATTTATAAACGAGAACGGCCCGTCTTTATATATTTACTGAAATATTTATTTGTTTTGTTCATTTTTGTTATTTTTAGAAACAAAACTATAAAAGCGTCATCTGTGCAAAGTCATTCTTGATTTTGAACTAACAGACTTTTCAACAACACCTACCGTAATTTTTGGAGTACGGATTTGACCGTCACTCTTATAGTACACATTTACTAGTTCAAAGAAGCAACGCAGGTTTTATTGCTACAATGGAACCCCCAGTGGCACAGCGGTATGCCTGCTGACTTATAATGCCAGAAACCGGGTTTCGATACCCGGGATGGGCAGAGCACAGATAGCCCATTGTGTAGCTCTTAACTTTGAACCTAACCTAACCTGCTACAATGGGACACAAACCATGAATCACATGTTCCTAAGTCGAATATGATAAGTACCTAAACCACGTCCAGCCTTTCTGAAAGCATTCTTTTGTGGTATTGATTGAACGTTCGATTGTGTTTTATAATATTCTTGTAAAGCTATGAAAGAGATAGCTGTTCCTAATTTTGAAGAGGGAACAGAACTCACTGACAACTCTTGGGCTATTCTGATCTAATAGTGAGATTTATCCGTTATGATTATGAAGTTCCCACGTTTATAATTTTTATTTTGACAAAGGAACACGAACATATAATAAGCTAAAAAGTAAGCCATGATCGTCTCTTTTGTGATTTGGTTCGGGTATGAAATAATTTCAAAAAACAAATATTTGTGCTTATGAGTGTATTTATGTGAATCTTTATAAAACTGAAAACAATAGCTATACACATTCAAATAAAAAAGTTTTCATAAACCAAGAAAAGAAATAAAGAATATAACAAAATTAAAGAACGGGTTAACAAACCAACTTTAATATAACCGTGTAGGTGAACTGAGTTATTGAAATTTTTTTTTTTTTTCATTTTACGCATGTGGTTTTAAAATAACATTTTGAAGATTTAATTTCTAGGTAACTTGATATTCTTAATTAAAGTGACATCGAAAATACTTGATGTTGTAAAGCGCACGTAAAAGAAAATAGGAAATACAGACCCATATGGTAAACACAATGTTAGCACCACAATTTGTTTTTAAAGCAAAGCCACATTGGGCTATCTGCTGTGTCTATCGCGGGGAATCAAACCACGGTTTTTAACATTCCAAGTTCGAAGACTTAGCGCTTTCTCACAGCGTGAATAAAAAAAATCCAAGATTCTATCTCCTTCGGTTTTTCTTTTGTCTATGTGAATGAAGAAAAAAAATATTTCTTTTTTATACATCGGCATCACAGTCAATTTATTGTGGTGCTAACATTGTGTTTACCATATGGGTCTGTATTTACATAATACATGGAAAATCACATATATTAGTACACATTTATAATTTTTAGATTTATTAGTCCAGGCCCGGCATGGCCAGGTGGTTAGGGCATTCGATTCGCAATCTGTGGGTCGCGGGTTCGAATCCCGATCCTACCAAACATGCCCACCCTTTCAGCCGTTGGGGCGTTATAATGTGACGATCAATCCCACTATTCGTTGGTAAAAGAGTAGCCCAAGAGTTGGCGGTGGGTGGCGATGACTAGCTGCCTTTCCTCCCCCGAGTAGCTTTGCGCGAAATTCAAAAACAAACAAACAAACACTATTAGTCCAAATCCTTTTATATATATATATATTTAAAAAATATTAGACTATAAACCAACATCTTTGTTAGATAACGAAACCAAGCATGTTATCCACAAGGGAAATTATTCTTCGAACTGACCCAAACTTTAAGACACAGGATGAAGCCCACCTTCCTGCTGTACTAATTTCATACTAGATTAAACATCGTTTAGCAATCATTCATTTTGAGCCAATCCTGTCAATATTTCTCCACGGGAGGATTATTATAGGACTAGAGTCAGAAAAATATAAATAAAGGTGAACCACTGGAAAAACCGGCGAGAATAAGTAAGCGGAAAGTGATCATATTCTGAAGACATATCTTCACTTTTTTATCTTTCGTTTGACGTAGTGCATCGATAAATGATTCAAACACGAGCGATAACTGTAATAAATTCTGTCATCGGTATATTTTTGAAGTTTTAAGATCTTTTCATCAAATGCATCTTGGTAAGAAGCGTTGCTTTATACATGAAATAAAAAAGCTTATTGTAGTATACCAGTAACTGTACAGTTTCAATAAATTTAAGTTTCGTTCCCAATACCGGCGAAAAGTAACTAAGTTTGGTAATCCACTGTGATAGAGGCACAAGCTATGAGTCGCAGGTTTGAGTCTCGCCACCGAACATGCTCGCCCTTTCAGCCGTGAAGGGGTTATAATGTGACGGTCTATCCCCTTTCTCGTTGGTAACGAATAACCCAAGAATCGGCGGTGTGTGCTGTTTACTAGATTGTTCTTCCATTTAGTCATACATTTAATAATTATCAACTGCTCATAGCGCTCGAGTTGCTTTGCGGGAAAATCAACAAACAAACTAAAAGCCATCGACGAATAGATTACAGAGATGAAAAAGAAACGTGCACCATAGTAGAAGAGGTATCCGATAAGGTAGGACCAGGCGATTTGTTACCTTACCTCTCTACGGTGTACGAATATAGGCTGTTTGTTGTTTATATTATATGATTTGAAAAGATGTCATATATGTTACTGATTGTTTTATTTGATTTTTATTATTAAGCACATTTTATTAACCCGGTTTCTGGCTGTGCCACTGGGGGTCATGTTACTAGTAATTTCAAACTAAAACTTTCTCCAAGAAATACTATAATAAAATCTCATAGCACAGAACCGATAATTTCATTCTATATACTCAAATTATAAATTTAATTTTATTGATGGACAAACGTTTGAATTTTTTTTTCACACATGACACTATGGAAAGAGTTCTGGAAATAAAACTTGCTCTTGATTCACGAAATATTTTCATATAGCATTATTTTTGTACGCAAACTGCTTGCACTTGTTGCGTGCATCCAACGTATGAAGTGAAAACGTAATTATCTGTAGAAAGTCAGTACAAATACTTTGTCTTTTACATTCAATGGTTAAACATAATTCATAATCATATTTAATATATAAACACATTACTTCGAGTCGCTTATAAGTATTCGTCCGCTGGAGAATGTAAGGCTGATAAAACTCTGTTTAATCATAACGGCAGAGTTTGTTTGTTTGCTTTGAAATTTGCTCAAAGCTACACGAGAGCTATCTGCACTAGCCGTCCCTAATTTGGGAGTGAAAGACTAGACTAGAGGGAAGACAGCTAGTCAAGACTACCCACCACCAACTCTTGGGCTACTCTTTTACCAACGAATAGTGGGATTGACCGTTACATTATAATGCCCCCACGGCTGAAAGGGCGATCGTGTTTGGTGGGACGGGGATTCGAACCCGCGACCCTCAGAGCCACTGGAAGGAGGAGGGGGTTTGTAGACAAGAAAATAAGAGAAATTTACAACAACAACAAGATTTACCTTCTGAATCAAAACTCTTTATTTCAATCACATAGTTATAATTTTTGAAAGAAAAGACGTCAGAACTGTAGGAATTCATAAATATAACAATATTAATCTATGTTTGTAAATATGTTCCAGTTAAACTGACTAATTTATACTTTTTATGTTTCCTCTGAAATATTGTGTTTTTCCTAGCTTGCAAAATGCCTCCCAGTGGCACAGCGGTATGTCTGCGGACTTACAACGCTAGAAACCGGGTTTCGATATCCGTGGTGGGCAGAGCACAGATAGTCCATTGTGTAGTTTTGTGCTTAACTTCAAACAAACAAAAAAACAGCTTGCAAAATATTATAATAATGGAAAGAAAATCGATAACAAGCCATTTTCATATATATATAAGAATTTAACTTGAATTGTTTTTTGTTTTTTTCAATTTCGCTCAAAGCTACACGAGGGATATCTGCGCTAGCCGTCCCTAATTTAGCAGTGTAAGACCACCCACTGCTAACTCTTGGGCTACACTTTTGCCGACGAATAGTGGGATTGACCGTTACATTATAACGCCCTCACGGCTGAAAGGGTGTTTGGGGAGCCGGGGATTCGAACCCACGACCCTCAGATTGCAAGTCGAGCGCCCTAACCACTTGGCCATGCCGGGCTGTAACTTGAATTGATTTATAATTTTGATAATTATTTTTTGAATAGTGTTTAATTTAAAACTCGAAGGCTCGTCCCCTAGATTGCTTGCAGACATACCGCTGTGCCACTGGGGGGTCGTCTCCTAGAAGGAACAACTGTGAGTAGGTAACAGTTAAAATGATTAGAAACTGATGATAAGACTAAATAAAAGCATACATTATTGAAGGAACTGATTAATTATTTGATATTTTTAAATGCTTCAAAATATTGTTTGTTATTAAAGGTTTTACAGAGCTTTGATTTTACCAGACCATTAAAGTGTACACGTACCTTAACTCTACAGCCTCCCAGCGACTCAGCGGTAAGTTTGATGGCTTATATCCCTAAAAACCGAGTTTCGATACCCATGGTGGAAATAGCACAGATATCTTTTTATGCTTAACAAGAAACAAATTTGAATTTATAGACGCCGTCTCTATAATTTGTAGGTCGAGAAGTAATATTATTAAAAAGAAAACTGTTTAAAAACATAATACTTCAAATCAAAAACAGACTACATAAGTTATTTATTTATTTATGTAGATGTAAGAAAGTGAAACTAGTTCTGTTTCTAAATGTGAAATTATTTATCTAAGTACATCTTATCCCAACTAGGACTCGAACTAAAGATTGTATTGATAGTTTATAAACTTTTAAATATGCCAGTCTATTTCCCCACGTGAGTGAAAAATCGTAGTCTTAACGACAGATCATTTGTTAAATGAAAAAAAAAAAAGTTCAACTGTTTAAAAGAACAATTAGACCACTAAACTTTCTAACACTGCTTTATTTTTCAGAGTTCGTAGTGATTTATCGAAGTCAGATCCTTCTGTCAAAACGCTACTGAAACGTACGAGTTATATGAAATGAATGCTTGACAGATTTGAAAGCTGTATTGATATCTTATACTATCATCCGAATCAACACAGTAGAAATTAAAGATATAATCTTTCTCCAGACAATCATTTCATCATAAATACAAGGAACTGATATGGCATAAAGCGATGAATTAGATATTCATTTTACTCGGGGAATAGTTATGGGTTTGTTATTGATATTTCCATATACGTTCTGTCGGATGCACAACTTGATATGATGTATGGAACCGTAGCCGAACCTCCCACTTCAATCGATTACAACAGTGTACAATTGGAGAAAAATACATGTATTGTTAAGTGAATATGTATATAATAAAACTCCATGTCTTTTCGAAATGTCTCCATCCCATTCAGTCAGCGATACGATTGAGACTTAAAATACAAAAATCCGAAGTTCGATTTCCCTTGGTTGACAGAGCGCAAATAATACGTTGTGTAGCTTTGCACTAAACCAGTTGAGCCCCCAGTGACTCAGCGGTAAGCCTGCAGGCTTACGACGCTAAGAATAGGGTTTCGATACTCGTGATGGCTAGAGCACAGATAGTCCATTTTGGAACTATGTGCTTAACAACAAAACCAAACTAATCGAGATGATTTTTACAACGGCGCCATCTTTTGACTATAACCAGAACTCCAGTCTTATCTAAATCCTTTGGTTCATAAGCATTTTATTTTGCTCTGTATAAGTGTGCTTCTTATAAAAGTTTTGTTTGATATTTGTATTGATTAAGTTAGTTCTTATATCGTTACAAGGGTTAAGATTTTCTTCTAGAAAAATGCAACATTAATTAGTAGTTAGTTTATGAAAACAAAAAATTAAAAAATATGTAGGATGAAAACGTTTGGTAAATCACAAACAAACTAATAAAATCATAGCTTTCAAAGGGTGGGGAGATTTTTATCAGGGGTGAAGGCAGATAAAGTCACCATATATAAATGGTCCCTCATAGTCATTATCATGCAGATAATGTTAAACTAATAGTTGGTTATAATTAGATCATAATCTATACAATTTTATGTAATGTTCATTGCATCACTGTCGTCCTTTTTATAACGTATAAAAATAGTATATATCTCTCTGGCATAAAAATTATAACTATGAATTAGTTATTATTGCTTTAGACAAATTTCTCATATATCTCACCAAAGAATTAATTTAAAAATTGTACATTCCATCTTTAATTCATGTTTTCTTATATATTTACCTATTTTAAAATTCTAGTTTATTTACCTTGTTTAAAACAAAACAAAAAAACTTCGGGACATTTATTAAAGTGCAAATAATAAAACAATGTAAATTACAACATTGTAATCAAAACCTATAATACTATTTATATATTCTCCACGATTATATAATTATAAGTGATTTTTGGGATAACACATAATAATTATTTTGTCATAATGAAAACAACACTGAGTTGATATAAGTTATTCCTTCCTACTTTGGTGATGCTTGAATAATCAATTTGAATGTGACGTCAAGGTTTATTTATTACTTCTTCCTGGCTGTTCCTGTAAAGGTTACAGTAGCTATGTTACACACACACCTTGTAGTATGTTTAACGCTTTGTTCCTTATTTATTATTTCCTTTGTTTTTATGTGTGTATGTCTTTATAAACACCAAGTTGTGGCTGTACTCTTGGTAATGCCCTGCAAATGGATTTCACACCTAAACGGTACATTGGTCACCGAATGTTTTTATGGTGAATTAGCAAAGTTTTGTTTAGATGTTACGTTGTCCAACGAACTATATACATTGGCAAAAAATAATCGAAGCCAACAGAGAGTGTTTGTGTGATTCGTAGGTAAGTTACTATGTTATTTTTTTATTGTTACTTTAATAAATATTACTGGTTAATTTTATTAGTCTTTAATGTTAATATTTTATCATATTATACTTTTATTATAGAGATTGTTTTCTATCGTTTGCTTAATAATCGTATTTAGGGAAAACATAAATCTTCTAAGCTGAGAGAACCTCGCCAGATATTATTAGGATTACGACCGAAAATATCGACAACAGTGAGGATACCAAACAGATGAAACAATCAATACCTTATAATCTTCATAAATAAGAACGTAATAAAAATATAATGGCTGGAGACGGCTTAAATGGGTAATGAAGAAAAACTTTAATACAAGTTTAACATGACAGCAAATGTACAACGTTTCGACAAGGTTTTGTCATCATCATCATCATCATAAAAATATATTTAATCAGCTATACTCAAAGACTGGTTGAATTATAGTTTGGCTGTATGTAGGTAGCTTGCTCTGATCGGAAGTTGAAATTAATTTTCACGGTTTTTGAATACTGGTTAATTGTAAGAAATTAGATTATATTTTCAGTTAACCTTTCAAAGTTTTTCCTAAAATGAAAAAATAATTATCTTGTATAATAGTATCTGAATGTCAGCCTTTAAAATAGATGGGATATGTAGTGTTATTTAATATCATAAGATAAGTGCACACATAAATATATATATATATATTAATTATCAAAACAAATCTCAACAACTACAAAACAAAAAGAAACAAAAAAACGCTGCATATATTAAAAAGATCAACAGGGTGGTGATGTAATGTGGAATATAATATGTGCCCTGGGTTTTGTTTCTTCACTGCTGTGTGGGCCCTTTTTCCGCAGTAACCTTCAAAATTCAGGGTACATCTTATATCCCACATTGTAGTTTGTGCCCTGGTGACCTTTTTAATATACGCAGCGTTTTTGTTGAAGTTACGGCTGGTTTAAATAATTAAAATGTTTTTGCATCACAGGTTTGATCTTGCTGTTTTTAACACAGTTCTCCCTTTTGATGTTAATATTTACTTAAAAGTTGAAATATTGTTTTTACATATGCATATATATGGAAAATATTATCAATATACATTAAAAAGTACATTATTCATAATGCCCCATTAAAAGGGTTTTATTTTGCTATTAGTTTAGACAGCGTAATTCGTAGGGATGAAGCAGCTGAATATAAATGTTAAGCCTTTTATTCCTAACACGAGATGGCGATAGCTGCATATATAAGATTCTCTAAATAAAAGTATTTATTATTTTTTTCATCAAAGTTACCAAACAACAATTACAATCTGAAATATTCAGTTCCAGTTGAACAAAAATATGTCTTTTTTATTAAACATTAATATAAACTAATTTTACATATGGACGCGTACTTATGTTTAAGAACATTAATATAAATTACATATGGACACGTACTTATGTTTAAGAACATTAATATAAATTACATATGGACACGTACTTATGTTTAAGAACATTAATATAAATTACATATGGACACGTACTTATGTTAAAGAACATTAATATAAATTACATATGGACACATACTTATGTTTAAGAACATTAATATAAATTACATATGGACACGTACTTATGTTTAAGAACATTAACATAAATTACATATGGACACGTACTTATGTTTAAGAACATTAACATAAATTACATATGGACACGTACTTATGTTTAAGAACATTAATCATTCTGAAATAAGTTTCCTGCAAGATTATGTTGAAAGTAATTATAATGTTTTTTTTTTTGTTTCAAGAAATTGTTTATGATAAGTCTAGTTTTAGGAAGCACTGTGTTATAAGATGCTCCACATATGGGTGAATCAGAAAATTATAAAAATTTCAAAATTTGAAGCTTAACTTGGGAATTTCACGCAAAAAGTGTAATAATTGCTCAAAACACTTTTTATTTGATGATGGCAGATAAACCTGGGAAGTCGCGTTAGTTTCTTTTAAGCTTTATTAGTTTGGTTTGTATTCGGGTACAAAGCATCGTGGCTGTTTTTCGTTTATTAGAAGAATATATCTCAATTAGTACTCGTTATTTTCTGCCTATACGAATACATATTATACAGTTCGCTAGCGGGAAGAACACGCCGTTAAAGTCGTATGTGGAGAGACGACTTCGTATAAAATTACAGTAAATAAAATAATAAAATAAAAGTTATTTTTTTTCTACGTTATCAGTTCTCTGTTTACTACTTTATTTTCGTGATTTTGTATTATCGATATTACACGTCAAATTATTTAGGCTGAATATTACTGTAATTACTTACAATATTTACCTCATTACTTTGTTATTAAATTTGTTTTCATTAAGTGTTTGTAATCAGGGTTTTCTCACATCTTCCCCTCCGTGACTCAGCTAAAGTGTTATTATGTTAAAATTCGCAGTTAGATCCCTGCACATTACTGCACAGCACAGACGTCCCACTGTGCAGCTTAGCACTTAAATAAAAAAAAACTCTTTCTTATGACGCAACTGATAAAAAATCACTGAATTAACTACTTCACGAATAAATTATAATACATGATTATCACTTATAATGGAATCATAATTATTTTAACTTAGTTTTGAACTGATAGACTACAGAAAATACAATTGGTCAACATTACTACAGCACACTCTAGGGCTCTTCTCATTAATAGTGGGATTTCACTGTCACTCTTATAACGTAACCATGGCCCCAAAGTACAGAACGCAATTTACTTTTTAGCGGCAATGGGACGCGAGCCAGGAATCTATAGTTCGGCACGATGACCGCGAGGCCAAGTCAGCCTCGTGACGTTGGTCTTCCTGTATACATGCCATATTACTGAAGGTATTGCAAAAACATATACTAAGAAAGTGGAGGTACGACACGTTTCGTTGCTGAGATTTTCATTTTGTAGGGACTGGGCACGTATTTGGGAACAATGACAGCTGTATACGTGACTAAAGTTTTCTACTAATCCCTGGTGTACACCTGGTGGAATAAACACAAAAATATTCAGACACTGAAAGTTGCCCATAGGTGGCGCATCAAGAGTAGTTGAATTTAGATTTGAAGTTCTGGGCTGAAAAATGAAATTCTTATCCAGTATTACTACCACCTTCCAGCTCATTACCTACACTTGAATTACAATGGGGTATCCAAAAATATTCCTATTCAAAAATTTTATCTTCTTTTTTGGTGACATATTACTTTCAACTGACTGTCTGTTGCACCCACCAACATTCATAAACCACAAGCAGAGGAGCATCTTGGAGCTTTTAAGCAACAACAATGGAAATATGAAATTTCTCTCAGTGTGTATTGTCTCAACACATTAAGCACTGTATTGCACACACATATCTAATGGTCAAGAGTAAATTTTAAAACTTTATTCACCATAACAGTAACTCCAAGGAGGTAAGAATTGAACATTGATAATTATTGGCACTAATAAACCTAAGGGGACAAGCAATGCACATTGATATTTATTAGCACTAATAAACCTAAGGGTACAAGCAACGCACATTGATATTTATTAGCACTAATAAACCTAAGGGGACAAGCAACGCACATTGATATTTATTAGCACTAATAAACCTAAGGGGACAAGCAATGCACATTGATATTTATTAGCACTAATAAACCTAAGGGGACAAGCAATGCACATTGATATTTATTAGCAATAACCCCAAGGAGACAAGTAATGCACGTTGATATTTATAAACAATAACCCCAAGGGGACAAGTAATGCACGTTGATATTTATAAACAATAACCCCAAGGGGACAAG
>NW_013669020.1:39285-56000 GCF_000517525.1 Limulus polyphemus
CAAGGAGACAAGTAATGCACGTTGATATTTATAAACAATAACCCCAAGGGGACAAGTAATGCACGTTGATATTTATAAACAATAACCCCAAGGGGACAAGTAATGCACGTTGATATTTATAAACAATAACCCCAAGGGGGACAAACAATGCACGTTGATATTTATTAGCATTAACCACAAGGGGACAAGCAATGCACGTTGATATTTATTAGCATTAACCACAAGGGGACAAGCAATGCACTTTGATATGTATTAGCAATAACCCCAAGGGGACAAGTAATGCACGTTGATATTTATAAACAATAACCCCAGGGGGACAAACAATGCACATTGATATTTATTAGCAATAACCACAAGGGGACAAGCAATGCACTTTGATATGTATTAGCAATAACCCCAAGGAGACAAGTAATGCACGTTGATATTTATAAACAATAACCCCAAGGGGACAAGTAATGCACGTTGATATTTATAAACAATAACCCCAAGGGGACAAACAATGCACATTGATATTTATTAGCAATAACCACAAGGGGACAAGCAATGCACGTTGATATGTATTAGCAATAACCCCAAGGGGACAAACAATGCACGTTGATATTTATGAACAATAACCCCCAAGGGGACAAACAATGCACGTTGATATTTATGAACAATAACCCCAAGGGGACAAACAATGCACGTTGATACTTATGACCAATAACCACAAGGGGACAAGCAATGCACGTTGATATTTATGAACAATAATCCCAAGGGGACAAGCAATGCACGTTGATATTTATGAACAATAATCCCAAGGGGACAAGCAATGCACGTTGATATTTATGAACAATAATACCAAGGGGACAAGCAATGCACGTTGATATTTATGAACAATAACCCTAAGGGGACAAACAATGCACGTTAATATTAATGACCAATAACCACAAGGGGACAAGCAATGCACTTTGATATGTATTAGCAATAACCCCAAGGCGACAAACAATGTACGTTGATATTTATGAACAATAACTCCAAGGGGACAAGCAAAGCACTTTGATATGTATCAGCAATCACCCCAATGGGACAAACAATGCACGTTGATATTTATGAACAATAACCACAAGGGGACAAACAATGCACGTTGATATTTATAAACAATAACCACAAGGGGACAAGCAATGCACTTTGATATTTATTAGCAATAAACACAAGGCGACAAACAATGCACGTTGATATTTATGAACAATAACCCCAAGGGGACAAGCAATGCACTTTGATATGTATTAGCAATCACCCCAATGGGACAAACAATGCACGTTGATATGTATTAGCAATAACTACAAGGGGACAAGCAATGCACTTTGATATTTATTAGCAATAAACACAAGGGGACAAACAATGCACTTTGATATGTATTAGCAATAACCCCAAGGGGACAAACAATGGACGTTGATATTTATGAACAATAACCCGAAGAGGACAAGTAATGCACATTGGTATTGATGAACAATAACCCCAAGGGGACAAGCAATGCACGTTGATATTTATGACCAATAACCACAAGGGGACATGCAATGCACGTTGATATTTATGAACAATAACCCGAAGGGGACAAGCAATTCACGTTGATATTTATGAACAATAACCCGAAGGGGACAAGCAATGCACGTTGATATTTATGAACAATAACCCCAAGGGGACAAGCAATGCACTTGATGTTTATGAGCAAATTCAGGGAAGGCAGTACTACTGCTGGTTAGGATTGTTTCGTAGACTTATCGTAGTGTGATGTTTGTTAATTTAATGGATTGTTTGTTTTGTTTGTTTTTAATTATGCACAAAGCTACACAAGGGCTGTCTGTGCTCTGCCCACCACGGCTATCGAAACCCGGTTTCTAGCGTTGTAAGTCCGCAGACATACCGCTGTGCCAATGGGAGGCAATTTAATGGAAATATCGTTATTGTTCTTTTGTGTCTTAGCACAGTACAATATCACACAATTAAGAGTAATACGACATTCAGCTGTAACTATAATGTAGTGTTCTTTTAGAATTATATTGTATCATAATAGGGATTTATTCCATCATGTGTCATTTATTAGGTTACTGACAGAACTTAGTACCACAGAAATAGCCAAACACAGAAATAAATGTAAAAAAATTGTGTTATGTAATAAAATTAATCTGACTGTTACATAAATTAAGAAACTTCCGAGCACCGGGATATACTCAGCTGAAGAAAAACATCCATTACAACACCAACTGTTATGAGTGCCTCTTTTCTATCTTATGAGAAACACATAAAACAACAACAACAAAAAAAGACTTAGCTTAACCAACAGACTCTGAGCAAAGGTCAAACGAGTACTTAGGAAGACATTTCGACTCATATGTATCATATCTCAAATATCCACGTCATCTACCGAATATTGTTCATTCAATTCTGAACAGATTTGTGTTTGTATAAATGATGAAGGTTTTACCAACACACAGTTACCTGAACTCCAGAAAAACAAAAGGTACGTAAATCTAGTGTACAGTGATTCGAGATAGGTGGAATTAAAAAGAGACAAAACGCGATGTTGAAATAAAAAACAAACGAAAAAACTTTATTTGTCGAAAGAATAATACAAACGACATCACGAACTGATCGTATATTCGAAAGACCATGTCAGAACGCTGAAGTTGAATAAATTAACAAATAAAGCAGTAATAAAATACTAAAAAAGAAACGAGTCACACACGAGAAGAAGGCGTTGTAATCATACGACCAGAAGTGTGAACTAAGACAAACTTGCACATTACATCTTGACTCCTTCGAGATGAGAGATCAGTCTCTTTTAGATGCATCAAAACTACATTCGTTAGAATGTAGAAAAACTTAAGATTTCGGAAGTTAAGAAACATACACTACATGAAAGTAAGATATATAGTGCTTGCATAGTACAGAAATTTATCATGTTTATTGAATAAAGTCCAGAGTGTTCCAATAGTCTAAAGCCATGAGGCTTTTAACACGATTTTCTCTAGAGTCTCATTTTCCTGCGAAGCCAGGTTTTTTGAGATTTCCTCTAGCGGTCCTGTAATTTATTTATGTTACACTTTGTAATCGATCGTAGCTGACAAATTAATCATATTTGGTATTTATTTTATGGAAAATAAAATTTCAAACATACTGGCAGCAAATCTCAAAGGAAAGAAAGACTGTTTAAAATAATGTTACGACAGAGGAAGTCACGTAACCCTGGTAACACGTGACGAGTTTCTAGAAGGATCGGGGAACATCACGAATAATCCAGTATTTACTAGACGCCCTCTATTCCTGTATATAAGCGCGCCATATAAAGCGAGACAATTTAATCGGAACTAGAATTGTAGATAGAGACAGATAATTGAATCAAGTGAGTGGTAGTGACCGTAACTAAAGTGCGTGAACCGTTGTGAATTATAGCGTGTGTTTAACTTAAAATGACCGTGGAAATTCTGTGTATTGAAAAGTTGTATTGAGAAAGAATAAACTAGTTTTATTTAAGAAAGGATAAACTGTGAGTCATTTATTTATTATTTTTAATTGTATCAAAATGAAACCATTCATAAAACATTATAACATGCGTTATATATATATATATATATATATTCATTTATTTAAACAGTATGTAAGTTATACAGAAAATGAAATAATCATCCTTTTCAAGTCAAGTCAGTATGTAAAGTAAATTATTGGTTATTATAACTGCCTAATTCAAAAAATGGATAATCTGTATGTTACAATAGTTGTCTGATTGAAATGAAAGTTTGTGTGTCACGACAATAATTGTAAAAAAGTATGCTTAAATATAGAAACTAAATCTATAATCAGTATGCTAAATCAAAATTGGTTGTGTAGTTTCTTGTTCATATCATAAGAAACAATATAGTGTCAATAACATAATTATATGGATAAAGACAAACTAGTGGAATAGTGATATTGTCTAAGTTTGCATATTAAATAAGTGTCCTTTTTCAGAACGATGAGTGGTTTACATATAAACATTGGGGAATATAGAAATATGATTAAATATAGAACTAATGAGTGAGTGAAGTGTTTTATACATAAAGCGACTGTAGAACATAAATAAGTCTAGCCATTGATTACATGTTAAGACATGTTGATCCACTTCGTGAACGTCATGTCTTCCTGTCATGGCGGCCTAGCATTGTGCCAGTGCCCTCTGGTGACACCTTGTGAATATACAACGTCATAGTCTCTGGTTATATCATTGTCTCCCCCCCACATTGCCTGAGGCAGCCAATGAGCACGTGTGTCTGAAGTGACCCGATAACTATTTAAGTTGCATCGAACTTGAACTGAAATCGAATATTGATTAGACATGCTAAAAGCTACTAATGGCGCAGTAGTAAAAGTCTACTGACATGACAATAAAAACTGTTTGAGTTGTACTTTAAGATGCTGAAAACTGCATATTTGTATTTCTTTAGTACTTTAATTATTATATCTTAAAATAGATAAGAGAATTTTGGGCCACCCTGTATATTAACTTATAACTTCAACAGATGTAGAAGTTATATGTTAAATGAAATACTCATTTATCAAAGACATGTATTAGCCATAATTAAGCTTGCATATGAGTAGAGTTGTTACACTTATATAAATTGTGGTAAAAATATTTATATGTTACTAACGAAGGTTTTTTTATATAACGATTTTCTAAATATTCCTTTATTAACCCTTCATCAGGTATGATCTGTAAGAGATAATCTATTAAAGTATTAAGTTAAACTTTAACGTATTTATTATTTTAGAAAGAAGTCTGCTGGAACTGTTCATATATTGTAACATTGTCTACATTGACGTATTGATTGAGTTAAATACCTAATAGTAGAATTTTTCAAATGAAAACAGTTCTGAGTTGCAATACACTAATTACCTAGACAGGTGAGTAATTATATAGAGTAAGATAATGGTTGGGTTCCCAAAATGTATAGTTAGACAAACAGATATGTATGGAGTGGTGGAATGCTTGTGTACTTGAAACTTTAATCGACTAAGTTTAATCAAAGAAATATATCTGAAATTATTTGAAGAATAATATATATATATTTTTAATATAATTAAAAGAGCAGCTCAAGATTCACTGATATCAGATAGCATAACCAAAAATACTCAATGACAATCTTTCTCTTCCTTGGCATAGTGTACAGAAATAATTAAAATTTAATATTTTGTCAATTTTGTTGTTTTCATTTAGTACTGCAGGCATCAGGAACTGAGAAAAGTTCAAGATAAAATGGATACACTCTATATTGTGCTGATGAGTAAACTCATTTATCGATGGATTAACTGAAAGAAACACACAAACTAGAAAGAACAGATAGTTTTTATTAATTAAAATACATTTCTCATTTCTAAATATTCAACAAACTTTTTCAAATTAAAAATTTATTAACAAATATAGAGTTTAGTTCACACAAACATTGTAATTACTTGTACTTTTGTGGATAATTTGTTTGTTATTTTATTGAATATTCGCGCAAAGCTGCTCGAGAGATAAACACATTTGTTGTGCATAAGTTTGATACACTAGAGCGAAGGCAACTAGTCAATAACACACGCCGCCAACTCTTGGACTGCTATTTACAACGAATAGTTGGATTGACCCTCAAATTATAATGCCCAAAGCCTGAACCCAAATATGTTCGGTGATGGGTTTCGATCCCGCGAACCGCAGATTGCAAGTAGAGCGTCCTAACAACCAGGCCAAGTCAGACTCACTTCTACAGGACAATAGTAAACGACCAATTATATATCTTCAAGCCCTCCAGTGGCTTAGCGGTAGGTTTGAAGGCTCATAATGCTAAATGTAGGTTTCGTTATCCGTGGTGGGCACAGCACATATAATCCATTTTATAGAATAACCAACGCAGTGCATGTAATTTTGACGTTGATCAATGAAGTAACTAAGTTTCTTTGCCTTAGTTACCCATTTTCCTGTGTCATTCACCTATTCTATCACGTGGACTGTCATAGAGAGAAACTCTGTAAAGTCGAATACTATTTGAAAAAAGACAGTGATATTTTGAACTGGTGGGTCAGGTGATACCATATTTAAACGTGTGCCCTGAGAAGAATGGTATTATTGTTTTGCATATATGTTACTACGTTTTCTCCGTCTCATAAGTTCAATAATTTTTCTAGAATTTTTTCAACAGACTCAATGATACTTGTAATGTGTCAACCCTAGTGCACAGATATACAATTATTAACTTCTTGCCTTGAGAAGATTGACTCATTATGTTATACATGGTGTCCAGTTAGTTGAAGTCAGGGAATTCAGATTTCATAAAATATTTTCTTTCAAACCACCCGTTATTCTGCAGATTATACACAATACTCTTAGGGAAAAACCAGTGTATCTGAAAATACAATAGAGTTAGCAGGAAGAAGAAAATGTTAGTCCCATGATCACGGGATGTGTTTTTATAATTTTCAGTTTTATTTCTCTGAAAGACTGTATTTCCCTGTGATGTTCTTAATTGTTGAGTTATTAAGTTTAAGAAGGCTTCGTACATGTGGAACTGGCTTTTTCTAGTACTCAAATGACTTATAATAAAGAGGAATAATTAGTTACTGAGGAAGAATGTTTGTCTGAAAGATTACTTGAGTCTCAGAGATGTCATTTCGTGGATGTTAGACTTTCATCAATGTTCTCAAGGTCTGAGATTTATTTCAGATTTAGGAAGGAGAACTACTGAAATGTTGTGGACCCTAAACGTCTGATCAAGCTCTTCCCTTGAGTACCAGTTAAGTACATGACAGGCACAGTTCTGGTATTGATATCTTAAGATTGGGCTTAGTTAAGTACATGGCTAGGATTGGGCTTATTGTATAAATTGAAAGTCAGTTTTGTCTGTGCAACAGGTGATCTGTATTTTGATGGGAGATTGATGTGATGTTGGCCAGACTAGGCCTAAGAATATTAGACTTCATTAGTGAAGTTGAGGTGGTAGTAACAGTATTTATTTGCGGTTGTGGGGTTTACTGCAAATAAAGTCTAGTAGTTTATGCTGTGTAACATAGTGATAGAGCCAACACATAAGGTGCACTTTATTCTAACCAGGCAGCATTAGCTTGGATAGTTATTTGTCCAGGAACGGAATAAGTCCCCGTACTGTTCTGTAATTATAGATAGTCAACTATACAGTTTCTCCATGGAATGGGCATTGGCACAGTAAGCTAAGTAGATGTAACCAACACTAGTGAATACATGTTTAGTAGTAGTTTAGTTGAAATTCTGATGTTGTCATATCCATGACGACACTACAGGTTTTTGTTGGATACCGAAGCCAGGAATGATGGAGTAAGGACAGTGTTACCACACTTGCAGGGCAGATTGAAATGTGTAATCGTGAACACTAGTCTTATGCTCACAGCTTCTGAATCCAGATATTGCACAATGAAGAAAAATCGCCCCCTACTGGCACAGCGATAACGGACTTAGAACGTGGAGGGCAAAACAGAGATAGCCCATTGTGTAGTTTTTTGCTTAACTAGAAAAAAAAAGAAGAAGACAAATTTGCTTGTAGTTGTATCCTCACCAAAAACCACCAAAACTATCTATATGGTACACATTTCACAAATAGGATGGATCATGCATTGCTAAAGAGGCTTATAAATTTTGAAAATTTGGAAGGGATGATTGCATATTGGATCACAACATTGCAGAAGTAAGACTTTGTTTTACAGCATCATCCTAACCCAAAACATGGTAATGCTAATAAACTGTTTTATTGTATTGTAAAACCCTGTCCATTTACTGATTGTTCCAAAACTGTACACCATGTGGGAGTTAAAGCCATTTCTGCCATGGTACTATAATCCATATGAATATTGTAATATTGTACAATATTGTGATACCACAATTATTGCTCTAGGAGCTCCAGGAAAAGCAACTAAAAACCCAGTTCTAGTACACTGATGTAACATAGTGCTAGAGCAACACAAGACAGGTACAGTATACTATTCAGAAGTAGGCATCATTAGTTTGGACAGTTATATTGGAAAGAAGGGATGAAGTCCTGGTATTTCTTCAGTCATAGACAGTTTCACCCTCGAATATTCGTCAACAATAAGCAAAATGGTGGTAACCAAGACTAGTGGGATCACTAGTACTGTTTCTGTAAGATCAAAATGGAGGTAACCAAGACTAGTGGGAATACTAGTACCGCTTCTGTAATATCAAAATGGAGGTAACCAAGACTAGTGGGATCGCTAGCACTGCTTCTGTAATATCAAAATGGAGGTAACCAAGACTAGTGTAGATCAAAATGGAGGTAACCAAGACTAGTGAGATCACTAGTACTGCTTCTATAATATCAAAATGGAGGTAACCAAGACTGGTGAGATCACTAGTACTGCTTCTGTAATATAAAAATGGAGGTACCCAAGACTAGTGGGAATACTAGTACCGCTTCTGTAATATCAAAATGGAGGTAACCAAGACTAGTGAGATAACTAGTACTGCTTCTGTAATATCAAAATGGAGGTAACCAAGACTAGTGAGATCACCAGTACTGCTTCTGTGATATCAAAATGGAGGTAACCAAGACTAGTGGGATCACTAGCACTGCTTCTGTAATATCAAAATGGAGGTAACCAAGACTAGTGAGATCACTAGTACTGCTTCTATATTATCAAAATGGAGGTAACCAAGACTAGTGAGATCACTAGTACTGCTTCTGTAATATCAAAATGGAGGTACCCAAGACTAGTGGGATCACTAGTACTGCTTCTGTAATATCAAAATGGAGGTACCCAAGACTAGTGAGATCACTAGTACTGCTTCTATAATATCAAAATAGAGGTAACCAAGACTAGTGAGATCACTAGTACTGCTTCTGTTATATCTTAACTGAAGGTTAGTGTGCAGTTTCCAACACAGCTAAGGTCACAAACAAAATGGATTCAACAGAGTAACAGAAATCCAGCAAGTTGTTGGTTGGATATACTAATGCATTTATGAGACCAGTCACAGCAATGTGAAGCAGACTGAAGAAATAAAGTATAGATGCCCGAAACCTGTGAAACCTTTATATGCAGCTACGAATGCAGAAAGGGGTGCTGTGACAATTTTATGAACTGGTGAGACCTGTTTCTCAGCTAGTGGTCTCCAAGACTCTTAGGAAGGAAGGTGTTCAACCTTTGCATAACACGAAGACTGCAGTCCAGTAAGGTGCTACATATATTTGTGGTAACATGCAATCACAGTTTTAGTGACTGCAATCGAGTTTAGACATTAAACAGTGGTGTGGTGTAAACATTGTATGGAGCATACATTTCTCACGGGAAAACCCAGCTTAAACTAGGGAAAATCTTCAACATAGAAATTATGGCTTTTCTTTTAGATAGAATAGCTCTATATATATATCGGTAGTCCTCTCCTGGAAAATAAACAAAGTAATCATTATATGATATTTGTTATGTATTACTTCATTATGTGGGCCAAGGCTTGTCTATTGGTCAGTAAGTTAGCACAGTTAGTTGCTGATGGTTTGGTGAATGCTGAATAGCCTGATTAAGCACCCCTCAGTAACTAGCTATTCTCAGAGTTGTGTATAGTGTTGGATGTGAAAACATGTTCTTCAACTTTATCAACCCTAATTAGATGGTTTAACAGAATGAGAACTATATACTATGATTTGGATGCTTGTAAAATATATTAATCCTGATAGAACCTCCGGAGACTAAGTACTTGTAGTACATCACGATGACATATCACACAACATAACAAAGATTGGCCGATTGTTCATGAAACCTGCTCATGTTTGGGTAGGAAACATTGCTTCCTGTGAAGGTGATGTATGATCCACCACAAGAGCAGATGTGTTACAATTTCCACAAAAATATGTGAAGTGGTTAAGGTCTGCATTTGTTCTCAAGTCAACAAATATTAAAAGCTACTATTTAGCAGAATATATTTTATGATAAGACAGTTGAGGAACAAACATTCCATGTGGAGACTAGGTATGGTTTTGGTACCTGCCAATGGCACAGAAGCAAACTGGCTGAAAAGGTCATGATATTGTCCTTCTAAATATTGATCCATTGATGTATGAGTTACAACCATCCAGCGTCACACCTAAATGTATGGAGCACATTGACAAGCTGCGACAACATGTTTTTTTAAGAATGAGTGAGATGATAATGAGAGAACTGTTTTGTATCATCTTGAGTCAATTGATCAGGAGGAAGATGCTGAAGGTACATATATTGGTGTAAGAGAAGAGTGAGATGAGGAAGCACCTGACAAAAAGACACAAGATCAACGATTAAAAGAATTGGTATCACTTATTTTCTGAGCTACCAAATGATATTTGGCAATAAAATGTATGCCAACATTGCCTAGCTATCACTCCATCACAACATTAGAACTTCTGGTCGTAATAAATATAATGCCTACAATCATCAATCATTAAAAGTCTTAGTCCTACTGGAATCTGCCAGTGATTATTCCTTTTGTAGAACTGTGAAAATGTATTAAGTTTAATGACTCACATTATGGTACTGTAGGTATTCAGATATAGCTAACAAAAGTTCTTATGGGTTGGTTGCCATGGTTCAGTGCGTTTAAAGTTAGAAGTATATGTTATGATACGTAATGTTGTGATATGCTTATATGGCATTATAATGTATGAATTGTTCTGAGTGTAATTTTCACTCACGTGCATGTTATGTAAAATCAGTCATGGTTATTTTAGCATTTAAAATGCTTAACCTAACTGCAATAAATTGTGTTCACAATTTGTACATAATATATAACTAAAGTATTATATGATTTGGTTTATTAATTGTATAATATTTAATGTATAAATTTCGGAAATTTTGGTGTTAAATGCTGCTTTCAAAAATATTAAAAACTACAATTATTTTGTCTGTGCTGTTCTAGTAACAGCATACTTATTTTGTTGTTTTTGATTCAAGCTTCTATTTGCAATAATAAGAGTTACCAGACAATAGAAAGAAAACTGTCTCTTTAGTGTTATCAATAAAAAGCTCCATTTTATATATCTAGTGCCCTCTACCTTACTTTAGTTTCATCAGTTATTTACATGTGTTATTTATCTTTATTATTCAAGCCGTTTTGTAGCCTCACAAATAGCATAAAACACTGATAAACAATTAAAGCGTTGACTGGTAGAATTACAATTTGCACTCATGTCCTGAGCCAACACTGATATAGGCAGTATTTTTCACCTATATCATTGATCAAGCTCCGTTTCTCTATAATAATTATAGTTTGTCTTCAACAACTAGGGAGATCATCTACTTGTATGTGTTGTTTGAGTAATGTTAACTTTACTAATAAACACAAATAAAATGGCTTTTGTATCACCTGAATAGTATACTTTGGTAGGAATCCTACCTTACTGTAATCACTAGCCCCAAATATTCTTACCTGACATCTTCTCATACAAGTATATTCTTATATATTTCAAACGGAAATAATATAACATGAAAGATTATTATGAACAAAGAGATCGTCAAAATAAACTATAAAAAGACCTTTACAGACTATTGGTTTATTCCTACGTTTTGTAAAATTCGTATTAGAATTCCTTCTTCTCGACTATAAGAACGTTTGGTAGTTACTTTATCAGAAACCGCGAATTTCTGCTTATTGCGCTTTATTTACTGGAAACTGACTTAGATAGACAAGAATACTTTATATCCGATCAGTTCAATGCTAAGAATTATTAGTTACTGTCCAACCCACTTGTTTTGACGTCATAAAAGTCTTTCTACACAGTGTTGTTGAAATACAATTACTGATATAAAAAGAAATTCATATGAGAAACAAAACACGGATAAGCTTATTTCTAAGCTATAATAGGTTTTGAATAAATATAAGCTGTACTTGGGGATGGGCAAAAAAAATTACAAAAAATCTATAAGGGAATTGTTTACTTGAAGTTGCACAGAGATCAAAGTTCTTTTTAAATTTTTATATCAAAATTATACCAAATAAAGTAATCAAAGTTCAAAATAACATAATATTTCTGGATAAAGATTATTAAGAATTTGAAAATACTATTTTGAAGTAATTTCTCAAAGTTGATATGCCAGTGTGCACTTGACATTAAAGCTGATATCCAGTCATACTAGGATTAATGCTAATGAAAGAGCTTCTCAATTTTACAATGAAATATTTAGGGGGTAATGGATTTTTATTAAACAGATAAAAGTAATGATAGGATCACAATACATTTGAAATAAAACAAAGTTGGGTTAATGTTTTACTAATATGAAGATATTTTCGATTGCATCGAATCAAAATGTTCATGCATGAGTGAAGTTATCAGAAGAAAATAAAATCCCCAAAAGAATAGCATATATATATATATATTCTCAGGTTATGATTAAGTATTTAATAGCGCATTGAAACATTTTATAAGCACACAGTTTTACATAATGTTTTCTTGATCATGTTTTTAGTACAAGATCAAGCTGAAATACAAACTGTGAGTGTACAACAAAAGAGAAGATAACTCTTGTGCTTTGCCACTCTACAGTCGCCTTTAACTTGTTCTAAACTTATATCGGAAATAAAACGGGATTTTATGTTAGTGAATTCCCATTTTTAGAAGCTAGAGTTGGCATTTATATTGTGGCTAGCTTGTTTGAATTATTTATGTAGTGACCAGCATCTGCAGTATTGTCTCCCATTTCTTTCAAGCTGGAGCTCTGTTTATATAACAACCAGAAAGTAAGCAAGGAAATTTGGTTGAGTTCCACTGTGTTAATGTCATTTGTTGTCATGTCTTACAGCAGTTCGATGTACAAGTATGTGTTGGTTCAACATGAGATCTGATGAAACTTAGGGAGGGACCTAGAAGCCCAGATATGCACGAGATAGATTATTCACAGGTAATATACATATGAATATACATAAAGCCTGCACAAATGTCTCTTGAATAAAGCAATAGCTTTCACACTCCTCATCTAAGGGCAACTTTAAACCAGTAGATTGTTATATCTTGACTCATACAACTTTAAACCTACACTTCTAAATGAACTTCTAGCAATTCTGAATTCGTTTGATCCGACATTTCTATTCTAACATTTTTTTATTTAAGATGAAATCCTAAACCATTTTGTTTACTCTATAATCAAGTTACCACTTGTATTGCAACATTCCTTCCCTCTTTTTTTGGGCTTATCCTCCTAACTTTGGTTCTAAAAATTGAGAAAACCCGCTCAGAGAACTTTCTCTTTAGCAACCTCCTATTCCTCTGTTCCCAAGGCCTCAGGAATCAGCATCATCTTTGAATCAGTAAAGCCCAAGGATGAAAATGTATTATTGGCTAATGCATCAGATAAGAGGTTTGTCCAAGGCTTCCAATGGAGCTAGCATCAGAGTATCCAGGGACACTTTCTTCACAACTGACCATTGATCACCTTGCCACTGTCAAACCGTTGGGAAGTGTGCCTACTATTACCCCAACATACGTATTGCTGATATAGCCAGCGTTCCTAAAGCACAACCTCATGTTCTCATCCCAATGGTAACACAGAAAGAAGTCAACTAGGAGACAAGAGAGGTTCAAGACATTGTCTCCAGACTGGGAAGTTTCCCATTGAAAGATGTACCACCAACACCAGATATGTACCCATCTTTGGTGGGACAACTACATACCTTAGAACAACTACATAGCCTTAGAAGAGCTTATAAGGAGCTGCAATCTGGCCAAAACTCTTTCAGACACTCGGAAGGTCATCCATCATCTGGGTGAGAAAAGTCAGTGTAATATTCAATGGCACAAGTGTCGGCAATCACCTAGGTCGACATGACGGCCTCTACATTCATGGCTGGAGACTCACCTCCACACAAGCAATCTTTCGATTAACCTCAGCAGCAGCCAAAGACGAAACTCTTGCCTTTCCCAATGACAACCGCTACTAAGTGTTCAACGCCTTAGCAGTTACTGAACATGGAGTATTATTGTCAAGTGAAAGTCAAATTCAAAGAGGATTAGCTTGTAAAGTAAGCAGATTCGTCATCTCAACTAGAAGAGGGGTGCAATGCCTTTGGGCAGGGCTAGCCATGTCCCAAAAGACGTTGGTGAGGCCATGGAGATATTATACAAGATTACTGTTACTAGGAAAAAGACTGTGTGTGCCTTTAAAAATCCTGTTGATAGGATTTCAGTGACCACAAAGCTGGGGTTAATGATTCACTTTTACACTAGTATTGTTTTTATATATTTTAAACTTTTTTTGTATACAACGTCAACTTCATAACCTTCATGTATCAGAGTAAAAAGTTTATGGACTTATAATACTAGAAACTTTGTTTTGATGCCTGTGTTGAGCACAGGTAGCCCATTGTGTTGCTTTGTGCTTAACTACAAAGAAACAAAAAAAATCATCAATTTGTGCTAAAGAATTCTAGGCATCGTGTATATATAAACATTTACCCTTCACTTTCTTCATGAGGATACATAACACTCATTACCCATACGTTATTAATTTTCACTATTAAGTATGTAGTGTACATTGCTATTACTTTTTTGTTCATATGTATATTGAGTTTCTCTTCTAGTCTTGTAAATAAGTACATTAGTAATCTTTGGTTAACTTTATGTTGGTCAATGATGTAACATGATGTATATACCAAAGGTATTTTAATATTTTATGCTTTTATTTTTTTGTTTGCAAAGGGTTTTATTTTGCACATTTGATATGCTTCGTTATATTTTATATGAAGGACTTACATTTGAATTTAATATGATCTGCCTCTTCTGTTTTGTACTTAATGTATTTGTGTAGTTTAATTTTTATTTGTACTATCTTGTGGTAAATTTGCATTTTTTCTCTTACCATTCAGGTAAGTCTGTGCAGGAGTGAGAGCAACTGAAACCACTTTCTTGATACCTCAGTTTCTTAACTTTAGAAAAAAGAAATATATTTTAAAAAACATGAAGAGAGTTAGTTCTATTGTTGTTTGCACTATAATTCTGAAAACTCGTTATTTTAAATATATTATGGGAAGAAAATAGTTCAACAATTGTATTAAATCTAGGCACTGATGGTTTTTGTATCTTTGTTGTCAAGTTTCTCTCCACAGGTGGGAAATATGAATAAAAACTTCAACAAGAGGCTAAAAATGAACAGTTAGGCTGTAGTTTTGAGGTTTTAATTATTCAATGTAAAACAAATGTTAATTAAAATTAAAGCTAAAGAGAACTTAAAATATAAGCATTTCAGTTATAATTTTATTTTGGGGGGAAATTTGTTGGGATATACCACAAATAATCTTTCAAAATTTGATAATGCATATTTCCTATGGATAATACCCGAAATGCAAGGGCGGAAAATGGTTAATGTTGAGTACAATGTAATAGTAGATAGCAATATTTTCCACCGGAAGGTTATTTTTATGGTTCTACCAATAGTTTCAACGCTATTGTAGATCTCCAGTAAATGTGCAATCTCTAGTTTACAAACACACATTCGTTAACTTTGATTGTGTTTTGCTTGGTGAATAAAGATTGTTTAGATTGGTACACACTGTGCCTCGTTTCTTTGGTACTTCAAATTCAATTAAAGTCATAGAGTGCAGATTTACTCCTTGAAACGTGTTCTGTCGAACCTCCTGTTATTCCCGATCACTTATAGAGAAAATGAATGCAGCTGAGAATACTACATATGATCCTGTCAACTGAGAATTACAGAAAGTGACCATTCAGTAGATTTATTATAAAGATGTAAATGTAGGAAAACCTAAATAAATAAAAAATAAAGTTAGTCTTGCTTGCAACATTATCAATAATCAAGGGCAATAATCAAGAAGCAGGTAAATGTATAACCAGATAGAACATGTTAAATAATCAAGAACTGACAAGAAGCAGGTAAATGTATAACCAGATAGAACACATGTTAAATAATCAAGAACTGACAAGAAGCAGGTAAATGTATAACCAGATAGAACATGTTAAATAATCAAGAACTGACAAGAAGCAGGTAAATGTATAACCAGATAGAACGTGTATTGAAATGGATTGTTGAAAGCTGTGATATCTAAAAACATCTCTGTATGATTTTTTATGAGAGATTGCAAAAACTCCTGTCTTAAAATTGTATTTAATTTTATAAACAGTATTACTTTCGCTACAACACATGGTCACTTTCACTGACGAGGAATAAAAAAAAATGGGAACAGTGGTCTGAAACTGAAAATCAAAATAACAGATAATTTGAACGCAAACACCTGAAAAGTTAAAGATGGACATTTGTTGTATGTGTAGCACAAACTAAAATAAGTTACAATTTAACAAATTACAGAAAAATAATACTTATGGCATCATGTAAGCCTTAAAAAACTCACCGATACTGGACATAAACTTGAAAAATGGCATTTAAACAATTCCTAGTTCACTATGAATGAGCTTTAACTTTCTTTATAATACATAAGCTATAAACGATTTATCACTGTTTGAATTATATAAGTCACTTGTAACTCACATATAATATGTCTATAATCACATGATAACAAAAAATGAATGTATAACCTAAGCTATTAAACCTAAACTTAATTTATAAGATGCCTTAGATGCCTCTACTACACTAGAGTTTTGGCTTGATACGTACATACTGTTTAAATGAGCAACTAAGCAATTAAATCTCTCTGCCTGGGCATCATGAGGTTTTAGTGGCTTACATTCGAAATTTTATTAATC
>NW_013669020.1:56520-64277 GCF_000517525.1 Limulus polyphemus
GGGTATCCGATTAATGACAAATTGCACTATAATGTTTATAAGTAAGACTGTAATAGCAAAATATTTAATTTTCTATAATAATTGTTGAGCTAATTTTTAATTCTCATCAGGCGTTAATGTTAAATAAATATACATATTTCTTAAGAGACGCAAAACTGCAGTTATGAAGATGTTAAATGACCTTCACCACAGAAACTCAGTTATATGGCGAATATCACCACAGTTTCACTACAGGATGAAGGCTATGTAGGTAATATACAAAGTCAATTGGCAACACATTTTCGCAGAGATTATAATAAGCTCAATATTCCAAGATAAGTAGGCTATATATCTGTCAATCTATTAATTAATGAATTTGCCACATGGTTTAGACAATTGTTCAATGTTTTTACTCCTTATATATTTTATTCTATAGATACAGATTTTGAGCTAGAGACTTTATTGGTATTATTTTATGCAATGATGAAGCTAGAAAAACAACATTTTAAAGAAGAAATATAATATTAATATTTACGAATTTAATCTGAATAATTCTGCGCTGTGTAGATGAGAAATAGAATATTGTGATCAGTAGAGTATGTTAAAGTTTCACGAAAGATTTTACTAGAAAATCCAGAGGAAAATAAAGACTAATTACGGCATTGCACACGTAATTATGTACACATCAATTACACTATGTTTTGACTATCTAAATAGCTGTAATACACTCCTCTCGAGCTAACAAGGAAATCGTTTTATGAAATGTCAGCGTTCATCATTTAAGGGAGCTGCTGAAATATTTATCCAAGTTGTTATAATACACTAAGTTTGACAATCTTAATACAAATGCCCAGCTAAGTACAAATAGCATACGGACATTAAACTCCTACGCAAGACATATTTTTCCTAATACACAATTACCTCATATCACCTAAAGAATAAAAAATAAACCCAACAACCTAGAAAGTGATGAAAAATTACACCACAAACTGTAAGTGGTATAAACTGGCATATATCACCCGAGGTGTTTCACTTCTTTTAATAATGACAGAAGCAGGTTTTAAGTCTCGGTTAGAAAATATAGTACTGATAAAATATGCTTTTAGAATAACCAATCACACGGCACTTTTAAAAGGTCTTCCATACAACACTCAGTATCTATCTATATATATACATAAACAAAATATCCGTTGACTTGAATAGCTGTCCCTTTATTATATATAGAGATATATATATATAAGGAAATAAACGTTGGCTTGAATAGTTGTGCCTTTATTGTATATATAGTTATATAAAGAAAATAGCCGTTGGCTTGAATAGTTGTGCCTTTATTCTATATATATACCTTTTAACGGGCTATTTTTTCTTTCATACAGTTGAATTTAGTGGTCACTTTCGATCTTGATCGTTATAGTTATTTTTTTCAAAAGATGAGAATACCTAATTCATTTGCCATATAGTTTACATATCTTGATTGATGGAAGCCATCCCGATATAACATACACCCGTACATATCTCGATTGATGGAAGCCATCTCGATATAACATACACCCGTACATATCTCGATTGATGGAAGCCATCCCGATATAACATACACCCGTATATATCTCGATTGATGGAAGCCATCCCGATATAATATACACCCGTAAATTCTTTGATTAACGAAAAACAGATCGGATATATTAAATAACATCTAAACCCTCGGACTGAAAAAATGGAGACTGATACAACATGTATGTTAGTTCTTTGCTCCATGAATACCAGGTTTAACATGACAGATATGTACATATTCTGATTGGGCCCGGCGTGGCCAGGTGGTTAGGGCACTTGACTCCCGATTCCTCGTCCTACCAAACATGCTCGCCCTTTCAGCCGTTGGGGCGTTATATGTGACGATGTTACTAGTAAATGGAGCCTAGTCTTGTTTTTCGATTCCACGTTTCCTTAATATATTGTGTGTTAGTAGTGGCAAGGACACCTTCTTAATACCATAATGCAATAGGAGATTTGAATTATTACTGCTCTGTTTGTTTCACCTTTTTCGTCATAATGCCGCTACAGCAATGTTTCCATGAGATCAGACTTTTTCACGGAGCAACCACGTCAATATTTTACTTTCTCTTCTCTTGAGCTTCTTTCCACAAATTGGCTAATGTCTCAAGTCACTAGCTTTCAAGCGATCTCTTGAGCGTAATATTGACTAGAATGTACATTGAAGTTAATTAATTGCTGTGATGCCAGTTTTATGGGTCATCTTTCTTATTAAATCATCTGTTAATTTCGAAGTGTGGTTTGTGAAAATTTGACCTATAATCTTTCAACAACTCTAAATCATTGATTATTATATTGTTAACAGCATCCTAGCTTCATCTCAATGGCTGTTTTGGGTTAGAAGGTTCTTTTCGTAATCTTCTCCTTAAGAGTGATGGTCATGATTAGGGGTTCGGAACTTGCTGCTGCACTAAATGCTCTACTGTGCAAATTTTATTGTTTCCATGGAAAACATGGTCAGTTACATACTTCTTTAGCCAGTGATCAAGTAATTTTACAAACCTGCTTATAGAGGTTTGCTATTGTAGGCGCTACGGGTGCTTTTCTATGACGTGGCTATAGTTCTAGAACCTTTTCAACATTCACAGGGTCTTTCCATAATACATAGGGTAAAACTACTCACTTATAATATAATATCCAAGTGTGATTGCGAGAAATATAGATTCTATAGCTTACTTTCAAGTCCAGTAGAGATTTAAAAAATTACCATAAAGTAACAAAACTGTTTTAATGGTTCCTATGATATACGTTTTCAACTTTTAGACCGTGATTGACCTTTATGCAACTGTTTAAGCTTTTCAAATACATATTTTGATAAAATTACTGGGCCTATATACATTTTTAAGTAATGTCAACATCAATAAGATATCATCATAAAATATGCAATTAGGTAATAATAATTGAATAGAGTTGTTTAAACATATTCACCATTACGATCCAATTAGATTTTTTTAGCATCAGATGCTTATTACTTTTATATATGTTCATAGGATGTATAGTCTACAATAATATGAGAAAACCGTGCAAATGTGTGCAAAATTCTGTGTTAAATTCAAGTTAACACAGATTGGAAAGAAATAAAAACTGCCTTAATACCTACGCTATGGGGAGGTACAATATGTCCAAATAAAAGAGATTTAACCTTAATTATCAACTTTTTATGTGAATTTAAGCTAAAATTTCATGAACAAAGCCAAAAATAAACACAACCTGCTGGGATATCAAAGGAATAATTAATGCGCCAAGCCAAAGACAAGATATGTTGTATTATTATTGAGAGAAATAAACATTAGATCAAGACAATTCTGTAATAAACTTTTCCTAAGATATTTAAACTACTGGAACAGTAAAAATGTAATATGTATCAAGCTGAAAAAATTGTAAATATTGAGCTTTCATTAAACCACCATTTCGTATTTATTGTACAGTTTTAACTTTCATAAAATGCTCCTATCATAAGTAATAAACTTTATGTACAATTTAAAGGATTCAAAACAAAAATATGTTAAAATATAGCAGATCAAAACTTTAAACACTAACTTAAAATATGTGGTAGTTTGAAATTACAAAAAAAATCAATTAACTGCCGTTCATGTAACGCTCGATTTGCTCGAGAGTTTTAAAGCTTTGAATCCTGGATGAATTTATAGAAAGTTTAAGCTAATGGACAAAAACAGATCTAGCCTGTTGAGTTGCATTTTATTCCAATGCAAAGTAGGATTATGCTACCTACGCCCAATCTACCCGTTCACATCGATTTTGACTGTACTGTTGACTCTAATACACGAACACAAATATTCTGTAAGCTATTGGATGCTCGATAAAAGATCGAAAATAGTGAAACAGATACCATTTTTTAGAGTTGCCATATTTGATAAGCGATGAAATGACAGACAAAATTTAAATGAAAAGTTCCTATGAAGCTGGAAATGTCTTGCCTCAAACAAGCTTTGGTTTAATTATTTTAAATCAAAAAGAATTCTTACTTTAAAACAAGCGTTTTTGTAGACTTTGTTTTTCAATCTGTAATTTCATGTTCATCAATAATTCACCTTTATTGTATTATTATGCACGATTTTCAAGCTGGAAACAGTAGAGGCATTTAAAATATTTGCAAAATGCCTGTATGGCATTCAAGTGCAGCGCTAATAGAGAAGTCGGTAATATTTAACAAACAAACCCTAGAAAACATTCACAATTATAACTTCTTTGTGGTAAATAAGCTACATATGTTTAAGCCTAAAGCTATACAGTAATCTATCTATTCTGTGCCTACCACACAGATCGATCCCAGAACTTTAGAGTTATAATCACATAAACTTACCCCTGAGTTACCTGGATAGAAACGACTACAGTTTTTTTTTAACTTTCATATATCATAATATTCATGTACAAAGTTTTACAAATATTGAAATTCCAAATCAAAGACAAATAAAGCCTAAATCCTCATTCAGGGAGTCTTTATATAGATAATATTATTTTTTTCCATAGACTTTAAGAGTAGCTGAAATTTCTATACTTTTTAATTGTGTGTTAGTAGTGGCAGGGACACCTTCTCAATACCATAGGAGATTTTAATTATTACTAAAGTTGAATAATATTATAAGTAATGTTTCAACGTCTTTTCAACGCTGTTCACAACGCTTTTGTCAATTTTTAGAGTTAATAAGCATCCATAATATTTGGAAATGATCTCTTTATATATATATACATATTTATATTAATCAAAACAATATGTTAATATAAGCTGTTCTATAGAATCAAGAATGATGAAGTCCAAGAACGACTGATAAATATAGCCTGCTGTTTTAGAGCACGTCAAACGCAAACCGTGCATCAATTTATAGAACTAAGTGCAAGGTGAAGCTTGGTTACAACAAAACCAAAACGAAGCACGTGCAACCGTCTATACATTTAGCACATTCTCATTTCAACATGATATACAGTAATTGATAGTTAGTCCAATAGCGAAGCAGAGTGAAAATAGGAAGTAGATATTACGAACAAAGCGCACATAAACAGACTGAAAATGAACGTCAACATCATAATTTTATTTTAAAGTCATGTAGGAAAGTTTCTTTTTTTTTAATATGTTTGCGCATGTTTAACTTAAGAAACACTCCCTAAAGCAGGTATTTAACAATTTTATCCATGTTTCTAGTGTTAAAAAGCAAATGTTACATTCAGTCTATCGAATCACATTTTGTACTAGACAACGTGTTATATGATATCAAATTGACGTACAATATGCAAAATCAAAGCAATACGTTATATTTGATACGCTGCTGCTTATTAAATACGTTAATTCCTGTAATACACATTGGACTAATAAAACAAATTGTATAAAAAATGTTTTCTGTGATACAGTGAATTAAAATCTAGAAAAACGTCTAATTTTGCTAAAGAAAGAAACATCATGCTTTTCAAATACAGTTTTTTAAAACACGAATATTTCATTAAGATTAAAAATTGTTCGGTCTCCCTATGAGACAACGGTAAGCTTACGGACTTACAAAGCTAAAATCTGGGGTTCGATCTCTCGCAGTGGACACAGCAGATAGCCTAATGTGGCTTTTCTTTACAAACAAACCGGATTGTTTGTTTTACCTCAAGACACAACAATGGCTAAAACACATTTGTCCGCTCATTTAAATTGAAACGAGATATTTAACCTAAAGATAGTAGAAACGCTTGCGAAAGTTGATGCATAAAATACAGCGAATGTAATATATTTTAACCCTTTAAGAGACAGAAAGTTTTTATTTATTATTTCTGTTCAAATAGTTTTTCTTGGCAGAAACTAAATTTCTTGAAGATTATTCTATTTTACACCTCAATAAATAATCCAATGAGAAAATTTTAAAACTTAAAACGAATAAATAACAAATAGATGAAGAGTCCATGTTTATTAATTTTTTTTAACATAAAAAGACAACATAACTTTTTCTGTTTTTGGTAAATATATTATGTTTGTTTATTTGTTTGTAGTTAAGTACAAAGCTACACAATGGGCTATCTGTGCTCTGCCCACCACGGGAATAGAAACCCAGATTTTAGCGTTGTAAGTCCGCAGACATATCAAAGATACTATAAAAATACATTGGAATAAATGATGCGACATTTTAATCGCTTGAATAGAATTTAATAAACAAGAAACAAGTGTAAAATATTCGAAATTATAATATTAATAATAACAGTAAATGTAGATGGCATTATTCTCTATAAAATCTAAGAACAGCAGATATTAAACGTGCTTACCTTTTATGGTGGTAATAAACCAAGCCCATAAAACTAAATGACTGGTGATTCCTAAAGCCATTTGGAGTGCCACAAACTTTTTGCTGTCTGAAGACTATTTTAGTGACTCACTGAACAGGCACCACTTTCCATATTTCACTAGCTACACTGTTTACCTGCCATCACTTCCAACCTATATGCACGTGGCGCCCACACACGACTGTAACTTCGCCATCCTTCGTCGATCGATTCGGGTTCACATACTAGCATCGTTAGGAAACGCTGAGAATCGGTTAGTGCCTGTGGTGGATCGACCAATAAAACATGACCTAACATAAAGTTAAGCAAATGAGAACTTTTCAATAATATCTTAGCACTCATATGATCGACATTGTTGTGATTACTAATAAATGACGTCTTTAATAATTCAATCCACCTCGGACGCTTTGATAGCTTTGGTCAAATTAGGATACCAAAGGTTTCGTTTCTATTAGGTTTGTACTGTAATGAGATACACCGGTTACAATAACAAGAATTGTTGGTTTATTTCTAGATATATATAGTCTCTTTAAACTCATCGTATTTTTAATTTATTTTAGATCAACGCAAGTGATTTCAAATTTAAAAGATAAAGAAAACAGAACAGCAGTCAACAATACTAAATTAAAGGTTCAAAAGACAGCGAATATAAAACTGGAGATAAAATTCAAAGTTCGAGCACATATGGAAGACTGACCAATTTTTCAAAAAGTAGATAAAGGTTAAATGCGAGAAAAATAATACATATATATATATGTGTGTTTATATTTTGTGGTCTTTAACCTTTATTCCTCGTTTACTCGATATCAAACCTGAAATCCTTCTTAAATTTAGTCTGTTTATTTATATAAAACGGAGGAAAGCTGGAATAGCCTGATGTTTACGTATAAAGGCAAGTCGAAGCCTTTGTTACTTTTGATCAACAGCTAATTTTTTTTTTGTGTGTGTCGTTCCTTTCGGTTGCCTGGCCATGCCTGGTGCTTGACTCGCAATCTGAGGTTCGCGGGTTCGAATCCCCGTCCCACCAAACATGCTCGCCCTTTCAGCCGTGGGGGCGTTATAATCCTGCTATCCGTTGGTAAAAGAGTAGCCCAAGAGTTGGCGGTGGGTGGTGACGACTAGCTGCCTTCCCTGTAGTCTTCCACAGCAAAATTAGGTACGGCAAACGCAGATAGCTCTCGTGTAGCTTTGCGAGAAATTCAAAACAAACAAAACAAAAATATTTTGACGAAAAAATATATTTTTTGAAACTTAAAGAGTTTTAGTCACAGACCTGTTTGAATCAACTGGCAGTTTAATATTATTGCAGAATGGATATACACAAATAAAAAAAGATAATCCCAAAGTGCTTACTTTAGACCTAAAGATTATTATAAAACGTAATGAAACAGAGAAGAATAAGCACATAACTTTTAGATCCATCAAACTTTTTTGTGTTTAGCAGTGAAAAC
>NW_013669020.1:65277-75805 GCF_000517525.1 Limulus polyphemus
GTAAGGGGTGGTTATAGTTAGGAGCTGTAAGGTTTGTTTGTTTGTAATTAAGCACAAAGCTACACAATGGACAATCTGTGCTCTGCCCACCACGGGTATCGAAACCCTGATTCTAGCGTTGTAAGTCCACAGACATACCACTGTGCCACTGGGGGGCGAGGTGGAAGGGACATCATTGATGGGCTAATATGCTCCTTTCTGTCCCTTTAAGATTTTACGAAATTTATCAAACAACAGCACTATATTTTATTTTAGAAACTTATTTTATATAACAAATAAATATCAACTTAGAATTTCAATTGCCAGGATGCAGTTTCAGCTTAATTAACATGTTCAATTTAATCTTGAATGGAATGTTGATGTTAGCAATTTCTGCATAATTTTTAAGATAAGAAAACCAAACATTTTGTTTACTTTCACACCATCTTACGTCAATTCTCATATCTGGTATTAGTTGAAACAGACAAGTTTTATACAGAATTTTTAAAATGTTTTTCTTAAATTTACATTTCCTTCCAAGCTCCAAATTCCACCAGATTGATCTTCTTATCCACAAATGTCAAAAATGGAGAAGATTGAAACCTATACAGCCATTGTAATGAAATATTTTCAGTAAAATATATCGTAATGGGTATTAGTTTTAAAGATAAATTATTGTAAAAAAAAATCATTCGGATCTTTCAGCCGAGAAGTACATAATGTAAAATGATGGTTACTATGACTGTATGAAGAACAATGACGTAAGGAATAACAGTATGGTGGTCATGTCACTCTTTATAGAGGACTATGATTCAGACGTCAGGAATAACAACATTGGGATCAGGTTCGACATCAAGATGGAGATCACTGGGTATCGATTTTCATAAAAATGACTAGCTTCTGCTTACCTTCCTAAAATCGAATGCTTTTGGCATATGAAAGAAAAATCCAATAGTAATAAATATATATGTTGTCTTAAATCTTACTTTCTCACATTTGTTTTTCTTTTCTTTAAACTGGTATTTCAGTTCGAGACAGAGAAGGAAATGAATAAAAAATACAACAGCGCTGGTCAAAACAATATGTGTAAAAAAATGGAAAGTATACAATGAAACAATAGTGAATAATGTAAATATAGTTAAGCATTTTGTATGAATATTAATAAATTTGGAAAATATTTAATAATCAAATAACCTGTCAACAGATACAATTTTTGGGTATTTATAGTACAGAAAAAAAAGAAAAATCTCTTTAATGAGGTATATTGTGACAGATGTCACGAATATTCTACATTCCTTATTCAAAACCAAGTTATTAGCTACATGATGAAGACCATATTTAGCTCTCCACAATAGCATGCTATTAATGGATTGAAGGTTTAATATGTTCCCCTAAAATACACTTCCTACAGACGAAAATGAAACAAACTTAAGATACTTTCAAACTTCTTATATGAAGTGAAATAGTCGTGATACTAATCTTTTAGAAAGTAAGTTATTTTGAATTAATAGCGTAAATGAACTGTACAAAACGTATGGTAAAATATGGTTGAGAAATCATCCATATTACAAACTTAGGTTTCCAAGTTTTGTCAGCACAAGGTACCATCCTCAGAACATTCCACATCCTGATCGAGCCCCAACCCATTCACCCGAAGAACATATCTATACTAATTACTTTAATAGTACTGTGTGTTGTTTGTAGTTAAGCACGGAGATACACAAGTCACCATCCTCAGAACATTCCACATCCTGATCGAGCCCCAACCCATTCACCCGAAGAACATATCTATACTAATTACTTTAATAGTACTGTGTGTTGTTTGTAGTTAAGCACAAGGTGCTATCTGTGATTTGCCAACCACGGGTATCGAAAGCCGGTTTCTAGCGTTGTAAGTTTGCAGACATACAGCTGTGCCACTGGGGGACAGTAGTATGTGTTTGCTACAACCTTCCTGACACAGTCCTGCGCTTCTCCACCCAGGGGTCCTCTGTTCCCAGTTTGGGAACCTCTGTACCCTAACGTACTTAGAGCACAGTGTAATGATAATATATACCGTTCTTTAAGCTACGTTATAAGTTTATCAGCCATATTTGCTTTTAAAGGTTTGAAAAACTTAGCAAAAAAAATGAAAAATAATTGACGTAGTTTGCAAGTATATAATGAAATATGTGAGAGTTACGTTTTAACTGAAAACATATTGTAGATATGACTTGCAATGAAGTAGGTTATCAGTTAACCTTGCTCTCTGTATTTGTCACTGCTGCAAATACTTTTATGACAAATCTAAAAAGAATTGTTTTTCTTCTTCTAATCAGACAATCGTATACAAAATAAATGTAATAAAGAAAAGGTGTATCACCGCTGTACAGATGGCGCTGAAATTTAGAATAACTTTAATTATGTGTTTGGTTGCCTGGCGATAATGCTATTTTTTGTAAATACGATTAACGACAGAAAAGCGATACCACTCCATGTCTGTCGCTTAAATGTTACTATGAGAATTTATACAGCTACATTATACTTTATACTTAGTGAGACGTACTTTATAAGATAAAATTTGCTTATTACACATAACATAGAGCTGTTGCAGACAGGTTGTTACAGTCTGATAGCATTTGAATCTATTTTGTTTCCACTTGTGTCAAATTCTTGCTTACGTTACGACAGTTCAAAGCCGTATGCCGACAATTTGTCAACTCAGGTTTCGCTCTGCAATTGCTTGAAGCAACAGAATGTTGTGGGATGGTAGGAAAGGAATCTCCCTCTACCGGGTGAGCTTCAAGATAGGAGCAAGTGTAGTTCAATAAAAGTTTATTATTTTTTATCACCTAAACTAGATTTCGTTTCTATTTTTTCTAGATTCTAAAATTATTACAATGTCCAAAAGAGCATGGACACTTTCAACAAATACAATAACGATGTTTGATTCACACTCTGCGTGACTGTAAAGTATGAATTAATTATCTGTATTGATAGGTGAAAATTAAAGCACCTAATTAAGGTTTTGTAAGAAGATGATACAACAGTGACTGTTTAGGGTTATTGTTTCCTCTATTCACTTACATGGTACAGTATTTCTGACCGATACTTATAAAGATCATATATTTGAAATACCGATAACTTTGAAACAACAATAACACGTAATTATTTATTATATTAAATATTTCTAGTCACTATTGAAGTGAATTTAAATATTGTTACTGTTACAGTTTAGTATAATATCAATGGTTTCTCATGTAGTAATAAAAGCTTACGCAGCAGTTTATGTTGAAGATAACTTAGTAAAGCCTGGGGACACGCATGGGTCGAAACCTTAGACAATCACGACGTATTACTGTTAAATTAACACTAGTTAATAGCCAGCAGGTTCGGTCTGCTGTGCCTTAAACGTCACTTGTCGTCAGATGAAAAAATAAAACAAAAACAGGATGTCTCATATAACGACAGCAACTAAAGCTTAATCGATAGGAGGATTCACTAACTCGAAGTATGAGATAAGTTTTATTTTCAGGTTGTTCGACCAATCTTCTGCTGTTTATTTAATCTCGAAAATTAAAAACAACAAAGAGATCCGCGTGTTTAATCATGGGAACATCTCTTCTATATTCTACTTTCCACAAATCATCGGGAATTACATATTCATTTACATAGTTACAAAACAACGTAGGCTTATGTTTATTAACGTTTATTGATTTCACTTCTTTTGCGAACAGCAGAAAGTTTAATTAACGATAGAGGATATCACGTGATATAAAACTGTTAGTGTTAAAAATGCTTAAACATAAAACTCGGTGTATTTTTATTGGCATCTTTTCTTGCGTGTAGCTCAATAAGACAGACTGAACATGTAAAATACATCCCAATTAAGATATTGTATAAATAAACTTTAGCTACACTTTCGAAAATAACATTCAGGAAAATGTGAACTTCACAGTCCAAGTTCTTATCAATAAGGTTTATTTGTTAGTTTTTGAATTTTGAGCAAAACTACACGAGATCTATCTGTTTTAGCCGTCCCTAATTTAACAGTGTAAGGGTAGAGAGAAGGCAGATAGTTATCACCACCCACCGCCAACTCTTGGGCTACTCTTTTACCAACGAATAGTGAGATTGATCGTCACATTATAAGGACCTCACGGCTGAAAGTGTGAGTATGTTTGGTGGGACGGGAATTCGAACCCGCGACCCTCAAATTGCGAGTCGACCGCACCCTAACCACTTGACCATACCGGAACCCATTAACCGTATTTTTATCTGTAATATTGTCATCTTATCCTACATCTTTTAACCGTATCTTCGTTTTGTAATATTAATATCTTATCCTACATCTATTAACTGTATCTTCTTTCTGTAAGATTAACATCTTATCCTACATCTATTAACTGTATCTTCTTCTGTAATATTAATATCTTATCCTACATCTATTAACTGTATCTTCTTTCTGTAAGATTAACATCTTATCCTACATCTATTAACTGTATCTTCTTCTGTAATATTGACATCTCATCCTACATCTATTCACTGTATCTTCTTTCTGTAATATTGACATCTTATCCTACATCTATTAACTGTATCTTCGTTTTGTAAGATTAATATCTTATCCTACATCTATTAAATATATCTTCTTCTGTAATATTGACATCTTATCTTACATCTATTAACCGTATCTTCTTCTGTAATATCGACATCTTATCCTACATCTATTAACTGTATCTTCTTTCTGTAATATCGACATCTTATCCAACATCTATTAACTGTATCTTCTTTCTGTGAGATTAACATCTTATCCTACAGCTAATAACCTATCTTCTTTCTGTAATATTGCGTCTTCTTATCCTATAGCTATTAACCTATCTTCATTCTATAACCTTATCTATTATCTATCTATTAACCTTATCTTCTTCTGTAAGCATGATATCTACTTATTCTATAGCTATCAACCAATCTTCTTTCGGTAAGATTGACATGTTATCTTACAACTGTTAACCGTATGCTCTTTCTGTAATATTCAAATATTATTCTACAGCTATTAACCGTATCTTCTTTCTATAAGATTGACATCTTCTCCTACAGGTATTATACTATCTTCTTTCTATAAGATTGACATCTTATCCTACAGCTATTAATGGAATCTGCTTTCTGTAAAATTGACATTTTATCCTAGATCTATTAATCGTATCTACATTTTATAAGATTGAAAAATTATGCTACAGCTATTAACCGTATTTGTTTCTGTTAGATTAATATATTATCCTTTAGCTATAACCATATCTTCTTTCTGTAAGACTGACATATTATCCTAGAGCTATTATCCCATCTTCTTTCTGTAAGCTTTACATCTTTTCATTCTATAGCTATTAACACTATAATATATTCTCTTTGTACTTTCTCTGTGATGCTGTTTTAATTTGAACTTTTGTTCCTCTGGTTAACGTAGTTAGAAGACCGAGAAACAACTCTTTTTAGAAGATCACTTTCTTTATATTCATATCAGGTGTGTGGGGGCTTTAAAAAGTGACTGTTAATCCCACTATTCTTTGGTAAAATGTAGTTCAAGTGTGTTAGCGGTGTGTGTGTGTTGTTGGCTGTCTATATTCCATTTAGTTTATGACTGCTAAAGTAGGGACGGTTAACACATATAGTCCTATTGTATCTTTTGTGCGAAACTCAAAACAAAACAAAACAAAGCACATCAAGTTTTTCGTATGTCTCAGAAACTCGGTATAATCAAGTTTATTCATAACAAGTCGTTAAATTCCAACGTTAATCACGTTTGAGGAATTAAGTATATAGACTGTCTTCACTGTTAGTAAACAAAATTTATAAATGTTAAGGGTTTTACGATATTTAGCGATTTCGGTCAGTTAGTGTGTTACATAGATAATCTGGATTTTCTTTCTGGATTCGAAGATAAATCATCTATCATTTCAAATCAGTACGTCAAGTTAGGTTTGTATAATCTATCACAGGAAGTTTTATTTCAATTCATATTGAAGTCAATAAAATTATTTTATTATTTAATTCATTTGAAGACATCGCAACTCATTAACGACATCTTAATTTTCATTAAATATTCTCATTCTAACCAAAGTACGTGATGTACAAACAACGTTATACTAAAACGATTTTATAGTCTCAATACATTGTTACCTTTTAAGCTGTTAGAGTTAATCATTTCTATCTGATGGCCTTGCAACTTAAAAATAGCTCTGGAGCGTAGTTTTTATTACAAAAGGCTTCGTCGTAAAGTTTTAATATAACGATCATACCTGTACTCTTTTCATGCTTAAAATCTATGAGAACAGTTTCACGGCTCCAGTTATGACAGTCCGATGGCATAGAAATCCATAAGCGCTAAATCTGTATGCCTTCTCGTGGAATAACATGTAGACCCGTTCCATTTTCCAGCTGCTTAAATTATGTGATGATTGAACGAATATTTTGTGTACACGTGACTTGTGTAATCTTCTCAGACTAAAGGTCCTTCTTGATTAAGTTGTTTGGACACGTGGATGGATTTTGCCACAGGCCTTTGTGTTTGTGGGTTCACATCAGCTAGAAGACACTGACTTCGTTTACCATCTTTTGGGTACGAAGTGTAAGAAGTCTCTTTTTGGGTTATCCTGGTACCCCAAGCTCATCCGTTTTCCTTTGTTTTCTAACGCCATTAACGCCATTTCTATGAAAATTCTAATTCTCCTATCCGAGAACATCTTTATGGCCTTATTGTATGAATATTTACATCAAAAAGGGCTGTTTCACATCCTCTACAAAATAGATTAAATTTCGGTAGCATCACACTACCAAACAATGGCCAAACAGCGACAAAATACAGTTGTGGTACAGGTTGTTAAGTGTCTTTTTGTTCGCTTTAGTACAACGTACTTAATAAACCAAAATGAAGAGGATTTATTATATTTTGTCTTGTTCCATCTCGCTTCCAAGGTATTTGATTATTCCTGAGATACAGTTATCTAATACAATTAAATTGCAGTTCTTGATTCGAATAGAAGTACTTATAACAATTGATTAATATAAAAACAGCGATCAATTATTCTTCTGCATGGGTTGAGATGTACGCAGTTATAAAATAAAATTCTTAATCGGAGAAATCAAGATAGGGATGTCAATGACAACATCTTTTGATTACAGTCAGGATCTACTCGCTGTCGAGTTTTATGTATGGGACAGATTCTTTAAAGTAGGTGTCTGTAACTTGTTGGCGATAAATTTCAACAATAAACAAATAGCACAAAGTCCACAAAGTCAAATGTTTATACAAATGTTCGTTACACTGTTGGATACTACAGTTGAGACCAGAGCTTTAAATAATTGTCTCTTTGTTCGACAAAGTTCACACAGGTTGGTTCAGTTACTTTAGAACACGATTTGACAAGAATAATTATTCTTCCTGCTCTGTTATTACAATACAGACTATGATGATTTCACTTTAAAATCACTACTATAACTGTTGATTACCACAGTTGTATCCAGAGATTTAATCAGTTGTCTCTTTTTTCGTCAAAGTCCACAGAGGCTGGTTCAATTACTTTAGAACATAACTGAAAAAACGAATAATTTTTCTCTACTCCGTAATTACAATATAATCTGTGATAATTTCACTTTAAAAATCGCCACAATATGCTCTTTGTGGCTAAACTCATAATCACCCAGTTTATATTTATGTACATCTACTTCGAACTAAATTTTTTATGCGTATTTATACTCCAACAGAGGTCTGGAATGTTCCACAAACTGCAAGATATTATGATGTAATTATACTCAGTTAAAACAGCGAGAAAAACTTAGAAGGTTCTAGTAACATGATACAATAATACAACAATCGCCAATTCACAACAAGTGAACTACACAACGTATGATTCGTAAACAAACCTGCAATAAACTATCGCTTCTAAAAATAACTAAGTTTAACACTCGCGTTATACTTAAACTGTCTAAATTATAATACTGGCATCAAATTTAACCCGCCGTGTATATCTAACACTCGCTGAGTGACCATAGTTGAGTAACAGGACTGTGGCAAAGTTCATGCTTCCTAACATAAATTTGAGTGTCAAAGTTTTGGAATTCTTAACGAACAAGATTTTCGTTTATGTACAACTCTTATCAACAGGAAACAGCATTTCTATTACTTAGTCCTAGAAAATACTTTCGTTTTTGACTGTTGTTCTGGTTGTGTAAGAATAATATATAGAATTTATTAATTTACCTTGAATTTTTATTACAACCAGAACCGGCGCTAGGGGGGGGGGTGATGGGGTAAGGCGTGCGACCCCATATTTTACTTTAGCTCACCCAAGTTAATTCTCCCATATTATTTTTTTAATCACCAAGAATGGTCAAATTGGGTGAGACAAACGTGCTTGATATACAACCTTTTCACTGTATGATGTCCCCCATAAAAGATCCACTGCATCCCCCCTCTCATAAAAAAAACGTATCGGAGCTGGAGCCAGGTCTCTTTACGTTGGGTATAGCATGGTTAGGTGGTTAGGGCGCTCGATTCGCTATCTCCGGTTCGCGGGTACTAATACCCCGTCACACCAAATATCCTCGCGCTTTATAATGTGACGATCAATCCAGCTGTTCGTTGGTAAAAGAGTAGCCCAAGAGTTGGCGGTGAGTGATGATGACTAGCTGCCTTCCCTCTAGTCTTACATTGCTAAATTAGGGACGGCTAGCGCAGATAGCCCTCGTGTAGCTTTGCGCGAAATTCAAAAAACAAACAGTACTGAAGATTTTATTTTAAGTAATCATACTTATGTGAGTTTTACATCAAACTATATTAGCGTCTTATTCTTTTGTTGTATTAAGTTCTTAATTGACAACAGTAAAATTTCATTTCCCCAATCACGATTAAGCTTAGGTTGAGTTTGAACAGAAAATGTTGGAAATTTTTTGACATACAACTAATATAAGTTCTTAATTGACAACAGTAAAATTTCATTTCCCCAATCACGATTAAGTTTAGGTTGAGTTTGAACAGAAAATGTTGGAAATTTTTTGACATACAACTAATATAAGTTCCACAAACCCTTCTGCTTTTCTGCATCCATGTATACGTATACTGTTTTTAGTTGTAATATTGTTCAAGTCAGATTATTTCTGTACTCAGCTATTTAGTCGCTTTCTGAAGGTCTTTGCAGAAGTAAATCAGGAAAGTAAAGGTCAAGGATGACAAATAGTGTTGTATATGTTATCATAATGACTTGACTAAATGAGCAATTCAAGTCTTTGTGCTGCGCGTTCTGTATAATTTGTTGTTTATTCAGCGCAAACCTTCAAAACGGGCTACCTGCAGGGACAATTACACGGATTTTAAAGTTCAACTTTCATGAACTTACCGCTGACCTACCGAAAAATGCAAGAAAACATTAACATTATTCTGCATCTGTTTTACTAGTTATATAAATAACGATTAATATTTAGTACAATCTTTAACATAATTGGCAATTTCAAAGGAGTTTTTATTAAGACAAATTATTACAGAATCACTTGCATTACGCTTAATCGTAATAAATTCTCTTGAGAATCAGGAAATCAACTATACTAAGTAATGTAACTTTATCAATTAATAATGGTTTCACGATTTAGCTGATAGCGCGAACATTAAACGTGTGTTTGTCCTTTTAAAAACTAACACTAACATCTTTAAGGTACTTTTAACTATTAAATGAACTATAATTACACAAACTTTACAGAATTGTAAACATAAATGTTACGTATAGTGTTCCTTCCTTCCTTTCGAAGATATCACAAAACAAAACATTAACATTCAAAAGATCGTGGAAGTAAGTCAACCAGCGATACCAGAATTGAATCATTAAGTTAGCTCTTAATGTTATTGAACAATTACTTCCTTTTGAAGTCTTTGAAATTGTCAACTGCATATATAACGGATATGTGTTTTTTCTGGCATATGAAATGCTAAACAATCTATATAACATACCTAATTATTGAGACCTATTTAAGATTATAAAGTTGTAGATTAAATATTGTAACGTAGAACTTATTTCGATTTCTTCATTTAAACTTGTAGAATCCGTTGTAATTCATGGTGTACATATAAATATTACATACATTAAATATGCCTGCCAGTTTCACTGAAATAAATTCGAGTTTTTACCAGTTTGAAATACTATTATCGTAGCAATTTATTGTGTTTGTTGGAGAAAATATTTTTTCGTGAAAGAACTAAGTTTCTCTGACTTATCTGTCAGATCCATATCCAAAAAAACGTAGAAAATTTAAATGATTGAAACATTTTTGATTGAGAACACTCAAGTGGCGAAACAATGATTTATTTATTAAGCCTAATACTATAAAGTACAGTTAGATTAATTTTGTACAGGGATTATACTTAGCTTATTGGGATTTTCTTACATAGCCAAATTTTGTAGCTATTTTTATCTTTTTTAAAAGCTATAATTAACTAATTTTTCATAATAATTTATTTAATGAAAATGATGTATTTAAGTGTTTTTTACACTCACAAAAAAGAAACCTATCATTCTATAGGTATTTG
>NW_013669020.1:76527-77505 GCF_000517525.1 Limulus polyphemus
AGTTCAGGTGTTAGCGGTGTGTGTGTTGTTGGCTGTCTATATTCCATTTAGTTTATGATTGCTAAAGTAGGGACGGTTAACACATATAGTCCTATTGTATATTTTGTGTAGTTCAGGTGTTAGCGGTGTGTGTGTTGTTGGCTGTCTATATTCCATTTAGTTTATGACTGCTAAAGTAGAGACGGTTAACACATATAGTCCTATTGTATATTTTGTGTAGTTCAGGTGTTAGCGGTGTGTGTGTTGTTGGCTGTCTATATTCCATTCAGTTTATGACTGCTAAAGTAGAGACGGTTAACACATATAGTCCTATTGTATCTTTTGTGTAGTTCAAGTGTTAGCGGTGTGTGTGTTGTTGGCTGTCTATATTCCATTTAGTTTATGACTGCTAAAGTAGGGACGGTTAACAAATATAGTCCTATTGTATCTTTTGTGTAGTTCAAGTGTTAGCGGTGTGTGTGTGTTGTTGGCTGTCTATATTCCATTTAGTTTATGACTGCTAAAGTAGGGACGGTTAACACATATAGTCCTATTGTATCTTTTGTGTAGTTCAAGTGTTAGCGGTGTGTGTGTTGTTGGCTGTCTATATTCCATTTAGTTTATGACTGCTAAAGTATGGACGTTTAACAAATATAGTCCTATTGTATCTTTTGTGTAGTTCAGGTGTTAGCGGTGTGTGTGTTGTTGGCTGTCTATATTCCATTCAGTTTATGACTGCTAAAGTAGGGACGGTTAACAAATATAGTCCTATTGTATCTTTTGTGTAGTTCAAGTGTTAGCTGTGTGTGTGTGTGTTGTTGGCTGTCTATATTCCATTTAGTTTATGACTGCTAAAGTAGGGACGGATAACACATATAGTCCTATTGTATCTTTTGTGTAGTTCAAGTGTTAGCGGTGTGTGTGTTTGTGTGTTGTTGGCTGTCTATATTCCATTTAGTTTATGACTGCTAAAGTAGGGACGGATAACACATATAGTCC